>NW_026852990.1:0-129349 GCF_026571515.1 Ruditapes philippinarum
GATAAACATGACAAAAATGCAACAATTCAAGTCCAATGACTTCAGTTTTTAAGTGAGAGCGTCGCTGTTAGCAAATAAGTAAAAGTATTTTAATGGTGAAGCATAAAATGATATTTACGCTAAACTTGTTCTGACCGGAATTAAGTTCTGTTATGTATTTGTCTCCAGCAATGTTAGCTAGATATTATAAAATAATTATAATTGTGTTATTTTTCACTCTTTTTTTACTTTAACGTGACCGTACATTTCATCTAATATTTTGATTCCATTGTTAAGAAATGTAGATATTTATGTATTTGTTATGACTGGTCGAAGGCAGACAAAACTGAAACTAAATACATTACCAAATCTATATGATATTTGCAGGACTGGGAATCAAAACTGCGTCGTATCCTACAAAATGTAAACAAACGCCGCCATTTGGAATGAAAAACGTATGTTTTTGTTTATAACTTTTTTTGTTGGAAATGACTGAAACCCAGATATATGTATTAACACGCTACACTATTTTACGACGCAGTTGAAAATAAAATATGATACGACGCAGTTGTATTTTTGGCAGTCTTTTCAACAGGGATAATTTTGGCAATATATTTCTATTT
This sequence comes from Ruditapes philippinarum, assembly GCF_026571515.1. Lineage (NCBI taxonomy): Eukaryota > Metazoa > Mollusca > Bivalvia > Venerida > Veneridae > Ruditapes > Ruditapes philippinarum. Next base: position 603 of record NW_026852990.1, read on the forward strand.
TATGGAATAATCACTTGCGCTAGATAAAAAAAACCCAGATCATTTGCGGTGTATAGCAATGTTCTGTTGCTTTTGATTGTTTAGAATACATTGTGTCATGTCCAATATAACATTTAATTTGAAAGTTTACTTTGCGGAAGCTACTTTTCAGTTAAACATGAACATGCTACCTAATTGATCATAATATCTAAAATAATTTCTTATATTTTCCTGCATGTTAAATATTATCTCTATTTTTTTTTCGCAAAAAAAATGTAGAAATCTATTAACTTGAATTCATGGTGGCTAGCTACGCTGTAAGTTAAGTGTGGTTCCGCATGTTCTTGATAATGACTGCTTTTTGTAGTTTGTTTTCAAACTTTCACTCTACACATTAGCTTTACTAGGGACCTCAGGTGCGCCTTTGTGCATTATTTCAGGCAAACTGTTGTACCCGCAGAAAACCATCGACAGTTTGAAACTAGCTCACGAAAGAATAAAAAGTCCCTGGTGGTTTTCGAATACATAGCAGTTCAGTTCAAGTAATTTGAATTCAGTAAACATAAACAGACCAGCCTCGGTCAGACGCACCTGTCTGATTTGTTTTTTCAACAAAGTTTTTTTTTATTAACTTCTGGCGAGAAGTTTTAAGATTATAAATATTTGAATTAATTATAAAGAGAATAACATTTATATTTCTTATTTCGGTATGACTAGCAGAGAAATTTTCAATGTAAACAGGGGGTAATCCTCTGTGAAGTTATTTTCTGAAAACTTTTGTTTAAGTTTTCAGGCAATTCATTATCAAATAAAAATCACACTTTAGTATGAAGGTATGTTAAAATGCCATGTCTTAAATTCGATGCGATAATCTGACCTAAATTTTCAGTTCAATATTGTGAACTGTTGAAAGATCATGTCTGCCTATATCTGTATCAAATGTATCGGTGCACAGCGTAAAAAAAACTTTGCAAAACGCACCTTCTTTACACAATAATTTGTAGTTGTATCATATGTAACTCGATTTTGAAAATTTAAAGTTTTTTAATGGAGAAGAATGATACTTAAGTGCAAATATAGAAATGACATTCCGGCGATAAAGAATTGCAATACGACAAAATCAGCGGTAAAGTTCCGCGGCGCTGAACATAAAATGACTAAACGAAACGCATAACCTACTTGCAAAAATATATTGTAGCTTAACCATTTATAATATAATTTTAAAAATTTAATGTTCAGTTTCAAATAATAAAGCTCATCTGTTCTCACCGATTATTAAAAAAATGAATACAATAAAACCGGCACGTAAAAGATATAAGTAATAACGGAATTGACGGAAATTATTGCTAATTGGTAGGCATGCAATTTGCGCATAGCTCTCTTCCGATAGCAAGAGACCTTTTCAAAATTTGTAATTCTTTCTCTTTTTTTAAAAAAAGGTCATTCCTGATTAATACAGGGTCCAGGAGAGGTTACACTGGAATATTGAATTTTGTATCAAAAATAGTAATCACTCCCATTTCGAACTCACGAGAACAATTTTAGAAGCATGCTAAAGCAACACTGGAACACGTTGTCATATGGGTTTGCGATCACATGTTTCAACGTATATTGCATTTGATACAGCTTTTCGGAATTTGTAAATGCTAATGATAGGTACTAAAATGCGACGTAAAAATGCATCCTTAATAATTGTATTACATTTCCATTTTTACTTTTTATGGAACCAATGAGTGACCTCTGCTTTTGACTTAAGTTGTAAACAAGAAATGATGTTGGACGTTATTAGCATACCTAGCACATAATTTAAATAGTTTAACCAACATGTAACGGCATTAAATCAGCAGGTTAAGGTTAATTCTATGAATCACGGCAATAATACAACTGCGTCGTATCATATTTTATTTTCAACTGCGTCGTATCATTTCGTAAAAATCATTATTTTCTTGGAAAATAAACATTTCTTTTTAATGAAATTGTAGTAAATCATGCAAAGTTATGTTTTGAAGTTTATAGTGAACTCTGAAAACGAGTATATAATTGATTTGAAGGAAAAAACGATAGATAAAGCAATATAAACTGCGTCGTATCCACACAATTTCATAAAAATTCTACTCCGCTTCGAGTTGCAAGTTCGCTGTAACTTTTGTTTTAGAAAATAGTTGTGCAAGCAACATATACCGAACGAAGCGGAAAATAGTGTAGCGTGTTAATACATATATCTGGTTTTCAGTCATTTCCAACAAAAAGAGTTATAAACAAAAACATACATTTTCCGTTCAAAGATGGCGGCGTTTGTTTACATTTTGTAAGTTACGACACAGTTTTGATTCCCAGCCCTGATTTGGCGAACAATTAAGTTTAGACAAAATCCTGTCTTATGTAAAATTATGGATGGATAAACGTATAGTCTAGACGGCGAAACACTCAGTCCTCTTCCGGTGATTACTCAAATCACGTTTGATAGCTTAAGTGTTAACAGTAGGAATGTTAAATAGCGATCCACCTATCAAGATATTATTTTAAATCCAGTGTTTTGTCATTTGGAGCTCGGCAAATGTAGGCTATTTTCCATTTCAACCGGTGTTACAAATAAATTATTCTTATGTTAACTTCATGGTGCATTACCATTCACAATGTGGTGCACGTATTTTCAATATTCTTACCATGAATTCGTTGAACTCCTAAAATTGTTACCTGAAAGTGTCCATTTCTACTTCGGATTGGCAATTTTCAAAGCACCTCTACTTAATTATAATAAGCGATACAAGAGTTTAAACTCTTACGAAACAAATATAACATGACATTAAAATATCTTTGAGTCTAAGATGTGGACGGGTCCACATTCACTTGAAATGTGATACTCTTAAGTTGTTGTTTTGTCTGTGAGTTATTTTTTGTTCATTTTACATTATTTCATATTTAATGTATAACAATATACACATTAACGTACAATTCATAGACTCATACCTATATTTTCAAATATAATCTTAAGTTCCGGTACAAAGTTGTCTGTACGCTAAAGAGACGATAAAGATATGTTCTTATATGAGCAATATATGAAGTAAAGGAACTGCGTATGTATTTTGGATGATGCCTAGAAGACTTGACACATATCGCTAGATGTACGTAAATGACACAATCATTCCTTTACCGACTTCTCATTCGTTTATTTTATATCACTTAATGTACATTTAAACAATTGGTCCCTATTGGGCTTGAGTCATTTCCAAAACAAGTATATCTACATTTAATCAATATCCTCATAGAAGATAAGTTGGAAAAAAAACGATTTTGTTTTGATAACTAGGAGCGAAATAGTAATAGGAAGAACATTTGATTCAACTATATTAGCAATGTCTTTGCGATTTCAAATGCTGGGTATACTCTGCTAGAACATGACATACTTTGACCTGTGTTTTGAAAACAAACTGGGTCGGACACAGTATGATTTTCAATAGATGGGGATTAAAATTTCGACTAAGTCTTGTTTTACATAAGCAGAAAGAAAATAAGATTTTCTCCACGTAAAATCAAAGTGTCTCTGTAGAATTAAGTAAATTAAACCTGTTATTAATCAACATTACTCAATTTGTAAATAAATTGCCCAGAACAAAATCGCCGACCATTGGGACTTTGTTTTGTTGTTACTAGATTATGAAGCTGCAGGTTTTCATATTGCATGCTTGGTCTCGTCCCATAAAGGTTTCCTTGTGTTTGCTTGTTTGTTTGTTTGTATTTAAAAAATCATAACCTTCAAATATGTGTATGAACCTTAATGTGCACTCTGTAATTATTCTTAACATAGTTTTATTATGTTAAGTTTAGTGATATTAATGATCAACTAATGAAACTGTTATTTAGTGCTTAAACTGCATTGTAAGATCTTTTTATAAGTGATATTAACCGAAAGGGCTAACATGTTTTAATGTATATTTCATGGAGTTTCCTTTTGAAAAATTGTATTCTGCTTTATAAAGTAGTCGCTATCTCGCGTTCTTTCAAACAACTAATCATCGGCGAGTTTTCATTATTTTGAAAGTAATGCGGTTTCTAATTGTGACCCTTGGAAAAATAAATTGAATACTGTGTAGGCAATTTTCACGATTTCGAGAACAAACATGGCGTTGTCCATATAGCCGACAGGTCAATTGACAAAACAATCTTGCCTATTAGAAATTAACAATTATTCGCTGCTAAATTGTTAAAAATTACTTCATACCATTTTTTTCTAACAAAGAATCAACATTTTGTTTAACCTCCACGGATAACGATATTATGATACTTCTTTTATATGCCTACCTGTAAAAACCGGTTTGTTTGCATAGGCAAAACTAGCTTTCTTGGAAAATCCGAATTATAATGAAGGCGAAACATATACGTAGGTTATCAGATTTACATGAACTAAAAAAGTAAATCTGAACTTTAATCAGGTTGTTAAGGTATTTACTAAATCAAATGTATCTATCATTTTGTCTTTAAGACGACACAATCCTGTCAACAGAATATGTTAGTTATCCCCATATTTATTGGGGCAATTTCGCCAAATTGATGTCTTGTTTCTCATACATGTCATGTTTTAATGTGTTTTTTTTCTTCATATATTGGATATTTTACCATGTTTTAATAATACAATTTATATTCTACAACGGCGAAAGTGAAAGTAAATTGACTAGGCTTCTTTTCAGGAAATTGTTCACATTCTCATATTGAGAAATACTTTTCCCAGCAGAATTGAATTGGTTATCGCATTTTTGTCTGTTATGCATCTAAAAGATGCATAAACTCCAGTTATTAGAACCCATTCAGTCGCCTCGTACGATCAACCAGTGATAAACGGTAGTCGCAATTATTATGACCCAAACAATAAAGGCAACCCTCAGTCATATGGAGCAAAAAAAGAGTGTGCAAATATTGTTGTGATGTTGAGTAAACTAATTTCTTTAACAATGGCTTTCAGATGTTTTCATCAAGGCGGGCTATGATATCGGCCACGGATTTATCTACGAATATTAGTAATATATTGGTAACTCTCTAAGGTTATCTAGGAAAGCCAATTAACTGGACTGTCTGTCAATGTATATCAATATAAATTTGTAAGAAAACAAAACCGACAAACAAAAATCCAATACAACAACAATAAGGATGTTTAAGGGCTCAAGAAATTACTTTCTCTGACTTAACATGTGTCTTAAAGAGACACATTTAAGAAAATAGGGATACGAAAACAGAACATTCGTTGCATTTAATTTTCGCAATAAAATGTTTTTATTTTTGTAGTTGTCTTTTTTAATGTTTTTCTAGAATACATGATTAAAAATAGTTGAACTATGAACGAAATGTAAAAGAATGTACTTGCAACATACTTGTCTGAAAATATCAATACTTATTTGATTAGTCTATTCAAACATCATTGATACTGAACAAATATATTCGTAGGTAAAATATTGCCGACATCTGAAGCCTGAAAAAATAATGTCGAAATAAATTACTTTCTGTCGGAGACAAATATATTAAAACATATTCTAAATGATACACCTGGGGTCGATTATCGTTATAATAGAGAATGTTCAAAGGGCCAAAGTAACATGTCACAGATTTACGTCTGTTTGTTATCTGATTTCATTATCTTGATAAAGATTTTTTTTCAAAATGAAACTTACAGTTAAAGGCCCATTATGCCCGATAAAGTCTTTTATGTTCATTTTTAAACTTTGTATTTTGGTGTGCGGTTATAGTTTCTTAACGTTTCATTTTTATCACTCTACCTTAGTTTAGTACATAGGTATTTTGTATCGAAGCCATATACTACTTTGTTTACATTTTGCTTCTTTTATGAGAAATTATTCACACTCAACACTACCTTTTTAAGATGATAGGCGTCTACAATTCTCTTAAACCATAATTAAAACGCTGTAAAACTCATGTATATCAACTGTAAATAATGAAACAAATATTGTTTTTGCGCGAGGTTGTTTTTCAAGTTTCAATTTCTAACGTAACGCATTTTGTGAGTAGTAAAGAATTATATAAATATTCGGAAGAATAAATAGATTTAATTTCCTTTGGCAAGTTATGTGTCTGTTTTAGATGCTTATTTAGTCACAGTCCTTTTTTAATTTTCAGTTCAAATATGATTGATATATTCTGTGCTAAAGTGTACTTGCGTCTTTCATGCATGTCCTTCACTACTTCTTATGTATGTGTTTAGGTTTAATTTACATGTTCTTCTGTATGTTACTTGATTTTTTCTGTAAGTGTCACATGGATATGTGTGTACATATATCTAAACAAATAATGAATATTTGAAATGACATGCTTTGATTGTTAATAATTAGATTTTTTCCCCTCATTGTACATAGACAAAGGAAACATACAATATTTGTTAAAACCTGATCGACTTGATGATTTGTCATTTTGCATGAGAAGAAAACAGATCTATAACACTTGTTGGTGGTAAAATCTTTAATATAAAATATATTCAGAAGAATAAAATGCACATTATCTGGACTTCAATGCAGCTACCTGTCTACATACTATGAAAACATTTTGTTTACTCTTGATGTGATTTCTTGAATTCAAAAGCTGAATAATTTGCATTAAGAGAATAATGTATATTGCGATACAAGAGTATTCATAATTCAAAAGAAACATTTGCACACAGTTTCATAACTTTGTTTAATCGTCTAATTATTTCACATTATAACTTTCCTGAATTTATTTTTCTCCGTTTAAAACCCAATGATATGTTGCATACTATATTGACATCAGAACAAAAATATTCAAATGTCTCATCGACACTAGATATAGGTTACAAATGATCTTGCATCAGTTTTGTTTTTTGTTTTCTTAATTGAAAGGCACTCTCGTGTGCTAAGGAAACAACAGAAAAATAGTCTTATTGTCTATACGTAATAGTATAACATAATTATTACAATTTAAAGTAATTATGTGAAATAATAAACTAGGTTGCTGGTGAATAATTTGTAACGTATTGTGGCTATAAACAGCCCGCTACACGAAACGTACAATTATCTAGCTCAAAGGGAAGTGATATGACAAAGAAAGGAATATGAAAGAAAATGTAAAAGCAGTAAGAGAAATAACATTATGCTGTTCGTCATGGAAATCAGGAAAATAATAATCATATTTGCAGCCAAAATATTGCTTATAGTTGTCGGTTTAAGGTATTTACATAATACATGATATGTCAATCGTGACAAAAACAGAAATCGTGTTGGTCTACACGCAAGTTTTGTTTATTGGCAATTTTTCCCCTCAGCAAATGCTTAACTACATTATCATTATAACTTAACCAAACCAATATCATGCAAATCATTTTTTTCTTTTAAAACAAGAGTTATACTATTCATTATACTTGTATCAATACACACACAGGAAACAAGTTGCTCTTGTTTTATACTTCAAGACAGTTTCTCTGATGCAGTATTTAAAATCATGCTACTTTTTAACAATTTATTTCACATTAAATGCTATATTAATAAAAATCCTCAATAAAGCTCTACACACTAAGTATTATGTTAAGAGAATTTTGACAGTATTTTCTATATAATAGAGACTTGCTATATACTTTCAATGAACTGTTTTAGATAAAAAGATAGGTAAATCATTGTAACACATTCACCGGCAAGAACAGCCCAGATACGCTATTACTATTTATAATAAGACCTATGTTGTTTTGTTCTTTCTTCGGATGAAAACTACTACCTATATATGTGGCGTACTGTGACATTAATTTATATTTTTACTTCCCAAAAAGCCTCGAAAAACTGTCACAACTAGTACCTTAAAATCATGCTCAATGAACTTGAAGCATTTTATCATTTATAAGGCGGACATAATGTAACTTCTTTGGTGTAAAAGGACATGGAAGTTTTTACCTTAACAGTTTGTTTGAATTTGAAGTTTTAAGATTTGATACAGCTCCTGGTTGATGTTTAACGTCCAGATATCGACGTGTATATTATTAACACCAGGATTTATTTGAAAGGTCGCAAGTTTCTAAGATACAGCAGTTCAGCTTCAATAGCCAATATATTGTTATCAATTCCAGATGTAACCATCCTTTAAGTGTTGTTGATAATGATTTGTCCTAGACACCTAGACTGCAGGTCACATAAATATCATTAGGAAATAAACGATAAAGATTAAGATTCGTGTTTAGTTCAAGGAAATGTAATTAAAAGATAATTATTTTCCTTGTGACCTTCTATATTTCCTTGTATTGTACCGAATAGAATAGGTTTGTCATGTAATAAACAGTTAGATTGTGTATTTTAATGTATACAGAAACACATTGAAGTATTTCCAAGGTAGCAAATCTCTTCAGAACGTTTTGAAATGTGTTTTGAAATTAATCTACGTGGTTTTCCAAACGGTTGCGATGTCCCGAAAATTTGCTTATTCGGTCTACAATAGCTAATCCAAGTAATATAATGACCCAGATTAGCTAAAAGATTGTCGATAAAACAGCAAACAGTATCAATAAATGTCTTTATTTTATGATGCAGCATAATTATGGAATAACAATAGAGGTTGCGTCATTTTTATGTTGCATCATAATTATAGATTAACAATAGATGTGACGTCTTTTTCCAGTATATGGTTAATGATTTGCTTATTTTTGAATTAAAGGTCATCAGGTTTAACTTTCATATAAAAAAGTATTATGAATATCTGACTATGTTTTTAAAAGAAATTGCATTACGCTTAACCAATTGTAAATGATATGTGCACAAGTAAATGACACAATAACTTGTGTTTAATTTTATATTTTACTATTCAAAACTAATCAATTATGCACGAGAGTTACGAACTATTCTATAATTGTCCTTTGGAATGTATCAGTAACGTTCAAGTGTTATAATTAAGATGATATTTTATCTTATTCTAAACATTTTTCCATTTTACGTAAATCATTGGTCAATCACTATTACGATAGTCAGGTTATTGAAGAAAAAAAACCCTCATTAATGTCTCCTTGACAACATTTAAAACTTATAATATGATTATGCTCTTTGCTACTTTTAGTAGGTTCGTCAACAATGACCATATTTTCCACAAGTATTTCAGATATAATTACAGATATAATTATAATTATTTTGTTGCTTTGTTTACCTATATGATACTTAATACTATCAGCATAGTGCTATGACAGAAATTCTATTATGGACCATGTCACTTTAAATTTAATGGAAGCTTGAAATAGCAGTAAGTTACGGATATATTTAAAATCGGTACCAAAAAAAAAGAAGATAAAAACAAATATTTTTATCATTACAAGCTAAGTTAACAAGGAAAGGGATGCAAAATCAATGCTTGATACACTTTCAAATTGATATATATGTGACACGTTTTCCTTTTTTCAAAAAAAGATTCACTATTACAATATTTTGCTAAACTTTTGATAACATGATAACATGCGTCATTATTCAAACATAATTTATAATATAAATCAAGTTAATCTATACTTGAGCTTGGATATGACCTTATAGTAATGGCCGATATCATTTCACTTTACATTACAATTGAAATAATTTAATCAATATGGTTATCAAACAACAATCCCCAACATATGACATTTTATTGAACGTACTTTTGCATGCCTCTTTTTCTCTTGTTTCCTTCACACTTTCGATAAGATAATAATTACATTGCGTTTGCATATAGATGGTTGTCATATCTTCCTGTTAAATTAAACAGTTTTCGTTTCAGCGGATACATTAAAGTACAAATCTTTAGAATCAAATAGAGTATCGGTATATTTTGTTCCAGACGTAAAACACCTTACATTTGCTTCTGATAAAATGGAAACAAGGAGGAAACATTCATCATTGTGTATTTAATTAACTCGTATTAAACAGCTACATTTGAAATATAACGTTCTGTTTTATGGGCCATTTGGATAGAATTCAGTTTTACATGTATATACGACTTGTTCTTTACTTGAAGCACCGTCTTCAGTCGAACTTGTAAATTGTGTTTTAAGAAACTGGATAATTGAGTCATCCAGTCTCATGTCTGTTGCCATGATTTTTGCAAGGGCCCTTGTAGACTGATGCCGATTACAACAACTATTTACTTCAAATTACCAGTATGTGAGAACAGATTATACAACACTATTTACATAGCTTATCCATATTATAAAAAAAGACATTCAACATCTGTTTTAAATTATCGGAATTCTTGGCATTTGAGACTAACACACTTATTACAATATTTGTAGGTTTCTTTTTATTACATACAAAATGTCATCTTAAGAGTTTTTATCATTAATTGTGCATATGATTTTTTAATGAATTGATTCGATGAAGAATATCTATAAATAAATGATGAAACAGTTTTATAGCTTAAAATATTGTAAACAAGATAAACAAGGAAAGGTGGAGTTAAGTCTTAATCATTTTACATGTAGTAAATAATTTTATGATTTTCATGGCAAAGAGTAAACATAATACCCAGCTATAACTCCAGAGAAGTAAATGCAAAAGAACAAAACAAAAAAAAAACAATACAAAACATGCCCACATGCAGAATGTCAAGCTCGCTCGTATAATCTCAAAACTTAATCCATAAGCTCGGATCAAAGAGAAAGTTGAGATGTGCTCAACACATCCCTTTTTATACCCAAGGCCAAATCTTGACATAAAATCACAATAAATGACCTGAACATCTTACCCGTTGCCCTGGTCCACGTGCATGATACAAAGTCCCATGATTAGCATGTGTGCATAAAACTCTCAATTGTTTTATTAGAATATCCTCCTATGCACGAATAAGTTATGGCATTGACAAGTTTGGACTCAAGCACGCACATAAATACACATAAATACACTGATGTGCCAATTTTACAACTTTGTCATGCTCAGCGCAAGCGGGCTAAACTAAAATCATCCGACCATTAAGCATAAAACTTCATTTTTGCCATAGATACTTTTTTGTGCTACACTTGGCATTACCACGGTGAAGATTTCTTCCAAGTTGTACTTAAATCCCGCCATGCATGTAGAAGTAACGCTTTGTGCTGACCTGGCCAAGGGGAACTTTGACCATTGAGCGGTGGTCATAGATTTTGCATGTGACAAAACACTCTGTCATGGTAAAAATTGGTATCAAACTATTTTATAGTCCTTCAAAAAATGAGCAAGATTTAAACCATACAAATCTAGACGGACGCACTGACTTACTGACGCACAAACATCATACCACCAAAAGTGAAAAGTAATGACTAAATTGATCTCACTACAAGCGGGCAAAACAATTTCAAAACCATCTTATAAAACCTGTATAAAACCACAAAGCAAAAGCAAGATTCAACGAACAAACAAATTTTGATATTTTTATTTGAACTTTGACCTCTTGTGACCTTGACCGTGACCATCATTTTGAGTGAGACAATTTAACTAACATGGAGAACATTTGTGCTACGTTATATTAAAATCCATCTATGTATATATAAGTTATACTCGCCAATGAATGTTTCACATTGTTATTTGACCTTTTCCCCTAAGTGTGACTTTGACTTTTGCCACACACATATATATTTCTTGCGCGACGAGAATATTTGTCTCGAGTTATGTCAATATCCCTCCATGCATGTAGATGATACGCTCCAGATACAATTTATTTTTGTCTTGATCCTGATCTTTGAGAGACGGACATAGGTTTTGTTTTGGGCCCTCCACCCTTTAATGGTAAACATTTGTATCCTTTTTATAGTCCTTCAAAGAATGAGCTAGATATAGACCGGACTAATCCGAACGGGTGCATGAACTCATATACACCGAACAATATGCCAAAAGTGGCGGCAAAATCGAGCGGATACAAAAAAATGATAAATTCTAAATAATGTGACTATTATCAAAAAAAAAAATATATATATATATATATTTATCAATTGATATGTACCTTTAATTTGCCAGACAATTAAGACTTGTGGTACAGGTGGTTGATCTATGAAAAGAAACCAAATCATTATTTTTTCTTAATTAACAGAATGAATACACACCCTTTTCTAGTGGTATTTTAGTTATAAAGAAGCGTCCATTATTACATTATCAGAACGTTTGCAATTGCAATTGCTCTAATTAACATTGCACCTACGCCTTTTAACATATTGTGCTCTTTGAATACTGTTTTATTGTTTTAATAGAAGACAAATAATGCATATCCATATAAAACAGATATTACATAATTCACAGAGAAATATCACGCTGACCTTTAAAATTATCTTGAATTAAATTGGCTAATATTGTAAATTGGACAATTAGGTGTTGGCTGTCACGTACTCTCAAACAGATACATTTCATGGAAATGTTCATATGTTTCTTATCTTATGTCATCTATAATATTAAAGCAGCACGCCTCCAGATTAATGCTTATTTTCATGACAATTTTGAAAATGTAATTGAAAGTATAATATTGTACGGTTTCCAAAAAAGAGCAAATCTCACATCATCAAAAACACTTGCAACAACCGTTAATTATTATAAAAAGGTAAAAATAATCACTCATGACGTGTAAAATTATTACTTCAATCCTGAATCTTTCTTGCTTTTCTTCAAAATGAAACGTTTTCAAGTTTAATTTTATTGAAATATTTTTGCTCATTTGGAGGCATGTTGCTTTAAAATAATTCAACGTTTGCGATACATGAATGTAGGTGTTGTATTTGAAATGTTATTTTAAAGCATTCTGCTGTCTTTTGTTTTATTTGTAAGGTATGAATTTTATGTTAATGATACAGATTCTACAATAATTTAACATTGTATGTTGTCGATAAAAAGATTCATTATGCCTAAAATCAATTTGTAATTATATATCTATTATTTGAATTATATCTTAATGATACAAAACGTAAACATAGTCAACATAATATGTTGTCCATGAAAATATTATTTTGTCTATAATGAATTTGCAAACCGTTGATTACGGCTGACATGAACTCATGTTAACTCATTGTAGCTAATTTTAAGCTATATTTTATTTCAAGAAATAACAATCATGAAAAAATATATATCTATTAAGAGCAATGTAAATAAGAAAATGGCATAATACATGTAGTTATATTGAAATATAGAAGAAGAAAAAATCAAAGTCCCGATAGAACACTTTTGCCACTTTTCCTCGCAGGCAATATATGTTATCTTAGACACTTGATTAAAGAGTTGGGCATTTTAGAAACAAATCGTTATTTGAATCGTACACCATTTAAGATACATTCCTTAATTGATTCCTTTGTAATTAATCATAATTATTTAATATAAAATTAAAAAAATAGGCAAAGGTTAGTTTATCCTTCGATTAGAATTTAAAAGCTACGGAAAACCTCGTAATTTGAAGAGAGGTAGGCATTTTATTACTTATAAGTTATAGTGTCTTGGAATGATTGTCTCTAACATACTCTTATTCTTCAATCGTAGCTATCAGATTTACTTGATAACTTTTTTTAATTTGCTGCTTTTTTCTCCTATTGACCTATTCATTTCACAATTTTAAGTTAAGCTGATTGTATGTAGTTTTTTTAACCGCCTTTCTATTTCCGTATTATAAGTTTTTATTCCATCTTACATTTTGCCTGAGGAAAGGAAGGGAAATGAAATAATATTGATAATGAAAAAAATATTCAAACTTAAATAAAATTCCATGTCTTGTTGAGCGTATGCAAAATGTCGACGTTTTATCTTTGCAAAAATATTTTAAAAAACAAACAAACAAATGAAGAGTCACTGAAATAAAAAGAAATCATTGTATCTGAAACTATCTGCCAATTAATAAAATAGATAATTAGTTGCAATGTATAATAAAAAGTAAACGTTCAACAAGTTACCGTTAGATAGTTTCCGTTATAATTTAAAAAAAAATGTTTTTCAGATGATCAAGGTTTATATTTAAACGAAGATTAAAAACGTTAGGCGTTGTTTACTTATGCCGGTGATTAATAAATGTCTTTTTATAGTTTGATATTCATTATAAAGTTATTAATAGAAATTGGAAACGTAACGTAAGAATAAAGCTTGATAACGTCTTAGTCTCTACAATGACCAATTTTTCATAAGTATTTCAAATATTGATAAACGCAATTGAAACGTGTCTTTTGGATATTCTAAAGAAATATTTTGGACAGCAAGCAAAATGTTGATGTAGTCCTAAAGTGATTTACTATGAACATATGAACAAACAATGATTATGAATAATCTTTTGTTCAAGAAAACTTTACTATTGGATATTTATTGATATATCATATCAGATAATGTATTTAATATTTATCAACAGCATTCATATATCAACTTATTTTTGTGTTTTGATTTGTGTTTTGATTTTTAAGTTTGATACTGAACACTGTCAGCATAATACATAATGGTAGTACACACCTTAAATTGTAGACCCTTAAAGTAATCAATAAGATAAAGAAATGTCATAGAGTTTATTCCAACGTTTATACAGTCACTATACATATGAAAATATTTTTACTTTCTTACTTTCTTACAGGACAATTTAACAAAAAAAAATAAATAAATACAAAAATATGAAAATAGACGCAGTATTTACATTTAACACACGGCTATCCCTTTATCTTGATATTCGTTAATAAATATCCACTGATAAGTCAGGAAATATGCCGGAAGCCAACGATTGTACAAACATAAATTTAATAACTTTGATAAAGTATTTGATATCTGAAACGTGCTATTTTACAGATAGTAATGTACAAATATTCAAATAAATTAGCAATATTATATGAATGTGTATTTTACAGAACTAAAAGAAACTCAACCTTTGAATGACAGTCATGTTTAATAACATATTCATGTATATATTCTCAATCAATTATCGATTAATTGAAAAATGGATACATGCTTATGCCAATTGAAATATTGAATTAAAAATGAATTATCTGGAGATGAATCTCAGTTTCTATAGAACTTATCTGGAATTTCAAAGATGGTTTACAGACCAAAAAGGGAATGCTGCATTTTAAAATACCGAACATAAGCATGGCGTGTCCTTATGATAAATTTTCAATGCAAATCATTGGCGAAAAAACCGGTAATATCATTATATAATTATTTGGCATTCAATAACACAAATCGTTGGCTGTGTTTATTTACTTAAAAAAATATTGTATCGTTTATCACATCAGTTTTGTAAATTCAATTAACAATTTACACAATTTGTACAAAATGCCTGAACGAAGTAAGTATTGTAATGATAAATGACGATAAAACATGCTTACTTCTTTAAATTCAGAGAGCAGGATCGTTTAGTGAAAGAATAATAGATTGAATGTTGTTGAAATATGAAGTGCAATCATATCAAATTCATGTTCTAGCAGTTATAAATTTGACGGAATTGATTTCAGCTTCTATCTGCCTTCAGAGTTTGGCTTATGTTTCAATCTAGAATATGGATAAGTGAATGTAAATATGTCTAGATGTTATCAATTTATAGCATACAAATCATGATTGATCGACCCTAGGTGCCACATTACTCTGCTGCTTAACTGTCAAAAGATAATCAGCGAATGACAATTTTTGCAAGGCTCCAAATGACATTTTGCTTTATTTTGGTGCTTTATTTAGCATGAAAAGGAACTTTGTTCAGATGAAAATTGACAACAATTTGTATAAGTGTTAGGTATCAATGAGGTCTGCTTGATACCAGAATTATTCAGTTAGAATGGATGTTACATGTTCACATGAATATGGTATTGAAAAACATAATTTGGTGTATCAGCTAATTATTTGATTGTGTTCAAATTGTGACGCATTGACTTGTAATACGAGTAATTGCATGAAGGAATTCAAACATTTGTGTTATTATTGTATTAATGGATTAAAGATACATACAATCATACAAATATAACATCAATTGTACATACAAAAGGCTTGGGCAAATATGCATGATAAAAAGGTGTTTTTCACAATTAATTATTCAACTTAAAGAAGACTCACAGCGTTGTCAAAAACCTTACATATAGTTAAGAAGTACCCTTTCGGTGCTCTATTCGAAGCAAAGAAATTATGTTTTCTTTATTCAGTTCCATCTTTATGAACCAAATCAATTAATACAATTTTAATGGGAAATTTAAAATAAACACGCGTCTGTCTTCCCAACGTTTTTTAGTATGACATTGTAACTATAACAAGAGTGACAGTAAAAATATGCTTTATGTTACACATTACAAACGTCTATTTAATGAATAGTAGGTGCACCAACAGTGCAGTTCACATAGCTTTAATCCTATGTAAATAGTCTCTAAATTGGCTTTAACGTGCAGCAAATAACTGTTAAAAATACAATAAAGATAAAGAAAATGAATAACTTCACTTTAAACGACATTTGTTTGTTTTTAATTATTATAGCAACCATAATGACAGTTATTCAAGCTTAAAGTTAAGAAGTTGTGTCACCAAACGTACTTTTCTTAACAAATCATGAAAATTGTCACTGTATCAGGATATAGTCATTTTGAAATTCAAGCTGTCCTTCGGATGTTCGAATATCTATATCAGCATTCAAATTTAAATTCACTTGCAAAAATGCCTTCTATACATTTTGAATACTCAACAATGCTAACTTTATTTCTAATTAAGAAGTTCCATTCCTTACTCACGTAATTAACTTTGACTTTTTGTTCAATTTTATAACTGTAACTTGTGACCTTAAACGCTACAGTCATTCGCCAATCCCGATAACTTAGTTTAAAAAATGTGTTCCAAATTCAAGACAGTCTGATGTGTTTTGCGGCAGAGTAAACAAGGTTTGACAAGAAAATAATAATATAGAAAATTTAAGACAATAATTTAAACTATATTATTGTCAGTAAACCAGGCCCGAATTCAATGTATCATTTTCTTTGAAACGTCTCATTTGTTTAACAGATGTGTTGTTGTGCTCAAAACAAAAGTGAGTTGACCAAATAAAGAAGCAAATCATACTTTCTTTGTACGTTCATCATAAAAAAAAGAAATCATAGTGACTTAATATGAGGACTTGATGTGGCAAAACTGCTTAATAGGGGCACAGGAAACATTTTCATTTCTTCGATTCAATTTTTTCGTACAATATTTTATAAATGTCCTCGAAATGAATACACATAGCAGTCACAGGAACATATCTTTTCTTTTAAAGAACAAAAAGGTTGTTACCCAACTTGACCCACATGGTCTGTTTAAAGTATTTAAATTTCACAATAGTTGTTATAGAGAACTATGAAAACGTTAAATTACCTGTCAGATGAATACTGGCTTAGTTTTATTTTAATTAACTATATCAAACTGCAAGTCACAGTTTTGTAACAATACAAGATCAGAAAGATCTGATTTAATAGATGCTTTGATGCAACACATAAAAAGAGGTGAATAGAGATGCGATTTAATTATCATTAAATAGAAAAGAACATTTAACAAATTTCGCCCATGTATTTCCACCAGTTTGACATTCAAGCTTTATCTAAAAACTAAATGTTTTAAACATTTATATAATTATGACATTTCTATATCAGTATCTGAATATAATTATGATTGTTCTATAATAGGAGTGCATTTAATTTGATTCTTAAAGATATTATTATGGATTCAATATATTAGATATTGATGCAACTACAATGTAAGGTTCATAATAATATGTGTCTCTGCGGCCACAATTGTTTATTAGACAAACATTCAAATGCCAGAATATGCCTCTACATCAGCTGGTTCGAATCAAGCAGCAGCCTTCTAATTTTCTCATATTAACAGCTATTCCGACCGGCAAAAATAATGCATTGAAGGGCCACTAATTTTGATTTAAAATTAGGTTGATTGTTTATTGTTTTTGTCTGTTTTTCTACTACTCTGAATTCTCGAAAAGTCAAAACTCGGCGAATCTATCGGTTGCGCTTTCACATATTTTCTTTATTTATCCAAATCGTTATTATCGTACGAAATCAAAACTATATTGACGAACTACGCATAACAGTATGACCTTTGTTTGTATCATTGTCTCGATAAAAGAATAATATTACATACAAAGGGTAACAATATGTGTGATTTAATGCAAAAGTCTCTGGAATGTCGTATTAGTGTCGTCATGTAATGTTCTGTTTACATTGTTTTATTTTCTTGTAAGGAATGTTTTTTATTTGGAAAGAAGCGCCTTACCTGTATAGAAATAACTTCAAAAATCATAACAAACAATCAAACAAACAGATTTTTATAATAATAAAATAAGCATCAATAATTTATTCATTTTAATTCCCAAATGTGTTGATTGTAAAAGGCAAAAAAAATGTGTATCACTTAGAAGAAAATAGTTTCCATTATAAGATATGTAAATAAATGAATGTTGTATGAGTAGTTGAAATCTTATTTTAGACATTTTTGAACATTATTCTTATACCGTTATTCCAAATTGCACTCAGGCAAATAAATATGATTCTATTTTGGTTCTACATTGTATCCGGTAGGCTCTTCAAATATTCATTATGTGTGAGAAATGTATTCAATGGTATTATTATCTAAGTCGAACATGTTTAGAACTTGCTCGCGATAACAAACATATTTGTCGGGGTTAATTATCATGAGTAAAAGCTTCTCGTTATCCAAATAAGATTTGGTGTCTAATTGCAAACGCAAATTAATTGGTTTTGATCTTCGATATTGGCTTTGTTACAATGTCATCAATGTGATCGGTAAACTGTGATGTTTGTCAAGATATTTCATTATATAGTACGACGCAAATCAAATAATGTTTTTCTTTTCTAAGAGTGTTATGAACGTATTACACCTAACCAATATACACCTTCATGCAACTGTAACGCATTTTCTAAGGCGAACTATGTAACAGAGGTAGGCATAAAGTGTGTTATTTTCTGTAAGACATATCCTTTTTTTTCAAATAAATTTTGTTTTATTATATGGTTAATCGATCAAGACACAAAGAAAACGCTGAATAACACTCCAATCTTTGTAGAATTATTTAACATGTATAATAACAGAAATAAATAATTATTATGGAATAAATAATCGTTTTGTATTGTTTCAAAATGACATTCAGCTTTTCTAATGGTTGAAGATTTAAGTGTATAAACCGATTAATATAATTGTCAAATCAAAAGTAATATGGTGTAAATGGAATTTGCCGTCGATAAAATACACAAATCACAAGTACAAATGTTGCTGCAATGTAGCATATGAGAAGATCCGCGCAAAAAAATGCGCTCATTTTAGATACCTTACCAAATCATTCCTACGCCCAGGGGATGTTCTATTCAGATGAAGTACTATTGTACATTATTCCGAATGTTTTCTATATCTTCATTTGTGCATTATTATACTTTCGTATAAACTGTCCATTAGAGAGGGGCCGGATGTCAATTTTTCCAAAAATTTATTTTCATGATGCGAACCTGTTAAGGAAAATGTAATTCCATTGAATACAAACAAGACTTACAATACTTGTAAATGTAATATGACATGATAGTATTGCAACAATGTCACTACTGTAGTCAGTAATACCTATATAACATGATATCAAAGCATCTTTTTCACCTATAATCCAGCTCAATTTCTACAAATATTAACAACTAATCATGGTTAGAAATATAAAAATCCATATGTTAATAAGCCAAAACAAAAAAAAATCATGGACTTAATTTACTTTTCAAAATGTCCTTTGCATATTTCGCGGCAAATGTTATATATTATTACCCCTCACTTTTTTCGTAATGCTAATTTCCCATGGGCCTCTGGGAGTTATTTTTACTGTTAATGCAAGTGTACCACGTGACTAAGAATTTTGTACTGTTACATAGGTAACAGTATTTTTAACAGTATAAAATCTGGTCACGTGGTCTTTTTTATAAATAAAATGAAATAAAATGGCCGCCATTTTTTTCTCGATTCATTCGTATTTTCGTCGTAAAACCCCGATAGGACATCAATTTCTTCTCTGGAGTATCTATGACTACCATAAAATTTAGTAGTTCGCACCCTGGTGTGCTTTTCGTGTATAAAATATCTTTTTGTTGAATAGTCAAAAAGTGAACATCCGTTTTCAACGGAAGTACTTGCAATGTAAATAATTAATTGTCAAACTGGAACATGCAGACGATTTAAGCATGCAACAAAGGATTATTTACCAATTTTAATCAGTGAAACGTTACAGAGATGGTGGACAGACATAGGATATCATCGTTATTTTGTCAAAAACCATGCTAAGAATATTCTGGAAACAGAAGGATCAGATTTCACAGATCATAACCGTGTAAATGGGTTAGTGTTTTGTTTTCTAAGAAAAACCTAGCTTATTGTATGTTTATGAT
The DNA here is from genome assembly GCF_026571515.1 of Ruditapes philippinarum. Taxonomy (NCBI): domain Eukaryota; kingdom Metazoa; phylum Mollusca; class Bivalvia; order Venerida; family Veneridae; genus Ruditapes; species Ruditapes philippinarum. The sequence goes on from NW_026852990.1 coordinate 20,908, forward strand.
ATGTAGATATCATCACTTGCATAAAGAATAAAAGAAAAAGAAAACGTCTCAAGTAGGCCTAAAGTACACTTAAAACTTGAAAGGTAAGGACAGTTTAGTTATCATTGTTACTCTTGGTTTATTCTTATTACAGTTAGATTTAGTTGACAGTTTCAGATCATCGCAGTATTTTTGTTCGGGGTAATAATATAAATAACAAATGGGTTTGTGAGTAACAGTAAAAATATCATCCCTCGTAAAATACTGTTACCCTCGGCTACGCCTCGGGTAACAGTATTTTCCTCGGGATGATATTTTTACTGTTACCCACAAACCCATGTGTTATTTATATAATATTATAACTATATAAGAAAAATATTGATGCAAAGCATCAAAGGGCGCCCAAGCAAGAAATGCAGCAAATGACGATTAACATGTAGACATCTGATTACTAGATATTCTTATAAAGTGTTCAGTGGTTAACTGGATTTTCCCGGATTTGTATATAATAGATAAATGGGAGGATAATAGACATTGTTCATCATGAACTTTGGTAGGTTTGCTAGAGATTTATTTTCTTTGGAACATACAAAACAATAGCCAATATGAACAAAGTCTGTTTTTTCGTTAATTATTATAATTGTTAAAAATATACAAATAGTAACAAAAGGGACTGATAAAGTAATATTACATATATTTGTTTCATGTCAAATTTAAAAGAAATGCTTTTTTTAATATCTGGGATCTAAAATTTCAAGACCCAAATAAAAACTGAAAGGAGAGCACATACTGGAATGAAAAAAATGGGATGAATTTAAAATAAACCAAATTCAGGAATATTTATTTGTTAAACATGTTATATGGTGATATATTATTTATCAATATAATGGAAGTATGTTACCTGAAAATTAGACCGCTATGAGGACATTTATCATGTTCGTGGGAGTCAAAGATATAAAAGTTACTTGATATTGGCGATATATAACCCTCTTTGTTAACATTCCTAAACAACATAACACCTCACATTCAAACTGCAGACGAAAGTTTCTGTTGTTAAAATGTCACAGTACTCGGCAAATCAACATTCCTTCAAAATCACCATAAAACCGATTGTCTTCAAACAAAATAGAATCAACTTCTTACAGAGAAATTTCAAGAAATAAGGCTCAATTAAATATTCACAGGAAAAAAATGTCAGAAGAGCAATCAGGGCCGTAAAATAGAAAAATAGCTATATACCGGACAGAACCTACGGAAAAGACAATTTCAAAATGATTAAACTGTGAAATAACAATTCGTAAAACTGGCCTTCTTATTTTTTTTCGATTCATTTATAAAAAACGCAATTCATTGTTGAATATGTTTGCATTTTATTTCCTGTAAAATCCCCCAGTCCGTTATTTATAACCATAATGCGACACGAATGACCATTTTGTTTAGACTAAAACTACTTCTATAAATAGATTTTCGGACTTTCACAATGTTAAGGTCATCCAGCTATTTATAGCTTTCTAATTCATGTACAATGTGTTCCCGTTCTCATTCATTAATATGATATGCTGCTAATCACCGAAGGGGAAACCGATATATGACTTTACATCGGAAGGTGTTCCTGACTCCGAATTTATTTTAAGCTGTAAATTGAAGGGATTAATTGATAAAAATCGGGCCAATGGACAAAAAATGTAAAGACAATGCTCTTCGTCTGTGGGCGCGGAGCAATAAGTAAACCAAGCGAGATCTCTTATCTACGCTCTCTACATAATAAAGTGGGCCATTCATTTCCCATATTCATTTATTAAGAAACTGATGCCACCGCGCCGTTTAAATAGCTCTCCGGGCGCTATTTTGAAGAAGGCTTAATATTGATATGATGCACTAACTCTAATTGAATAAATAAATATTAGATAAAAAAGAAGGGTGCCTTAAGCATATGTTTTTTAAAACAACCATTGTTAAGATTAATGGCGATACGTTTTTCATTTACGCACATGAATAATTAACCATTTACAAACAATGAAAGCAAACCCGCCTCTCATGTAATGATATGTATGCCTTGTTAACAACAGCTGGATATACACTTAATACGTTTTCCTTTCCGAGTGGTTAGTGCGTCGGAGAAGGACTCTTAGGTTTGCTCGGCGCTTGTGCCCAACTCGCCAGGGGCAAAACGTTGTTCCCATTAGCAAAAACGTGTACACTCCTTGCTTAGGTCTGGTTGTTTCCAGGAACTGATTTGTGAGACTTTTTAACTCCAACACAATCAACTAACGAGTACACATCTATATACTTAGTTGAATATCATCTTAAAAATCACGATTTTACGTTGATAACTTTGGTTTCTTTCTTTTATTTTTTGTGTCTTTTTTATGAAGGTTTGATAAAATATTTTTGAGTCATGATAAAGTGAAATCAGAGATTATTAAATACCATACAATTTAAAAAAAGAAAATTATGAAAACCGCACAAGGAAAAACAATAGGTAAAGACGATAACGATTCTTGAAAAAAAATCGATCTTTACAAAACAAGTTATTTGTTAAGATGCTGCTGAAGATCTTTACAACAGATGTAACACTAATGAGGAACAAGAAAGTCCTAATGAGCTTAGGATTTTGATTCTTGCATTCGGGGTTTATCCGTTCATTCTTCGTCTTCTTTATCTTTATCATCACTATCATTATCATCATCATCGTCGTCCCCTTTTCATGTTGTTTTCTTCTGCTGCTTCTTTCTTCTTTCTTCAATTTTACTTTTGCCTTTAGATTATAAATAAAGTTTCTAGTTTACTCATTATCTGTTACAAAAGCATTTAATCAACTTGAAGGATGATCTCTCAAAAATAAGTGTGCATCTGTTTTAGCACAAATCAGTTTGCTTTAAGTGCAAGGGATATTTTTTCTGTTTTTCTTTCTTTTTTTGTTATCATCTTGCAAACAACAGTCATTAAACCATGCTTACAATTTTACATTGATAAAAAACGATAAAGTTTAGATTTCGTAAATGATAAATTGATAATATTGATAATAAGTTCCAAGAACATAAATCATCTTGAAATTGACTTTTAAACCTTATTTTAACTGTTCTTATCTTGTGGTAGAAGTGATATATGTGATATATAAATTGTAATTTTCACAGGCATACGTTTCAATTGTCACCGAACATCCAGGTGTTTTATCAAAAGTGGATTTAGTTATTTGCAGATGTCATGAAGGTCTAAAATACATTGTTGTAAGATGCAAACTGCTTAATACTATGCATACCATTGTAATTAGCAGTACGTTTTATCTTAATAGCTTATTAAATTAAAAACTAAGTATGCGGTGACATTTCAATAATGATACTTCATTGCCCTCTGACCAATATTGCATTTTTTGTTTTCCCAGTGGTTATTTTTGTTCTAAATTTCCGAAGTTTCTTTACAATTAAATATAAAAAAACACGTGAAGTGGTTGACTAACATCTTTAAAGTTTAATGTTTCAGGAAAACGGAATTTTGAGTAAATGTGTTTGTCCATCTGTCAACAATGACAAGTGAAAAATAAGACACGAGAAAGGTGCGTCTGACATAAGATGTCACATGTTGAGGACTGTGTTGTGAGCATCAGGGATGTTGATAAATTATCGCCTAATTGGTCATCAATTTTAAATTGTTAACTTATAAAACTGTTTATAGATGACATTGTAAATAAGCTTGTTATATAAACGTTGTCTCAATTATCACAGCTGCGTAATTTTAATTTGTAAGAGATGAAAAATAAAAACCAAGAGGAAAGTCTGTCACATAAATAGCGAAAGTAATCATGCTTTGATTAAACGTCTTGGTATTAAATTAGAGATTATATATACGTGACTGTATATGAACCTTTGCAAAATTTATAGCACAGTTAATGCAATTCATTGTATGTATTTCAACGTTTTTTTTTTTTTTTTTTTTTTTTTTTTGTTCGTTGTTTTATTTTTGTCCTTTTTTGGGGGTAGGGCGGTTCTTCTTTTATATGATTAATATTTCAACCTTACTAACTACGAATTTACTAATGAACATAATAATTGATATACATACCAGATTGATAAATTCAATATGTTTCTTCTTCACGAACCATCCAATGCCACATTTTTCTTCCATAATGCACCCAATCAAGTGTTCACCCAATCTTATGAGAATCAGCTTTTTAAATACAGAACATTTTAGTATTTGACGGTCAACAATTGGAAGACATCTTGTCATGAACTTTCAATAAACCGATCAGACGCCGCTTTTGCGTGTTCGAAAATGAATCAGTGTCTATTTTTAAGCATTAGGAAACCAGAACTGTGAACGAAATATTCACGATTGGAGTGTACATTTTCATCGGTGTTCTTGATCATTTAAATAAACCAATTTTTTTAATCGTTGAAAATCCAACAATGATAGAACCTAATGTATTCATTGATGAGAACTTATGTTGATATAAGTTATACTTATGATTAAGAAAATGCAAATCACAGTTTATAACTACAAACTATCTCTCAAATTGTCTTACTTTACATTTTTGTAATAATGACAGTCAATCAAGTTCAAAGTATGATGATGAATCATAACAAGAGTATGCTATTTGAAACTATTCGTTCAACTTGACGCACCTGTGGCACATAATGACACACTGCATTGTTTGATACAATATAAAGTTATTTTAAGCCGTTGAATGAAGTAAAGCAGACAGATTTTCAATTAAGTTATTTAATAGCGAATATTGAACATTTTTACAAATTTAAAATAGAAATGTTAACAAAATAAATGTTATATAAATTATTTTATTTGAGCCATGTAAGACAACATAATTCAAAAATGGAAAAATCATATGTGACAGAAATGTCAATGTATCAAATTCATCCATATTTCATAAACAACTGTGCTCATATCAAATATTATGGTGACATGTTCTTTAAATGAAGGTTTTGATAATATCTTGCCACGAAAAACAATTGAAGAAATGCTTAGAGATGAAATTTTACATTCAGCGTCCAATTCACGATGTAAAATGATATTTTAATGTTAGGACAATAATGTCAAAATAATATTTAAAAAAAATATATATATATAGTTACACCAAACACACTAAAAATTAACAAAATAGAAATCTGATATATTTCAAATATATCCATGCACTGACAAATAATGATCACATATCAAATGTTTATTCTGCTCTGTCAATGCGTCATTTATAAAAGAAAAAAGAAAAACGAAAACGTTTCTCTTGAACATAGTCACAAGAAAACAAGAAGACTTATCCGGATCAATTAACTGGCATTATAAGCGGATCATGTTTGATCCATGCAACAAATTGAGATATAAACCTCCTTAACAAAAGATTTATTTTAACACCCGTTTTCAATTTCCTTTTATCCGTCATATTCATCTTTTTTTAATCAATATCCTTTTTTTGACAAGCCAAATATATTCAGTAATAAATCCAAGGAGCTGTTAAAATCATTCATTCATTCGTTTTTATTGTTGTTTTACATTCATTAAATTGGGTTAGTTAAGTTCTTCTTACGAACGACGGAACAAATTCTCGCTACTGTCAACGCTCCCTGGCATATTGATAAGCATGGTTGTGCATGACTCTGTTACAAATATTGCAAATATTCACATCATAAGAATTAAACAGTGTCTTTCATAATAAAACACATTTAACATTCAAGACGTTGCAATAAGAGTTTAAGCATGATACTGCACATGGCGTGGGATTGAGGGATGTTATTCATTTAGTTGAACCTTTTATATCCCTTACTTTATATTTGTAATGTTTCCGCTACTTTTCAATCGGCACAAATCATTGTGGCACATGATGATAAAAAAGACTACAGAAAAAAAAATGATAACACATTGTATAAACAATAAACAATCCTATTATATAAAGGAAACTGGTCTCAAAGTAGATTGTATTGTAGTACTTTGTCTGAACTATGTGTATGCGTTTGTGTGATTCTACTATACCACCATCAACATCATGAAAGTGGCGGCGTGGCCGAGTGGTTAAAGCTTCGGACTAATAATCTAAGAATGGCTGACCGCGTGGGTTTGAACCCTGTCAGTGGTAAGCCGTTGTTTCATTGAGCAAGAAACTTTACATTCATTTCTTAGTACTGGTTGGTTCTAGGAACGAATTCGAGAGTGTTTTAATAAGCTTATAGCTTCCAGCGCAATCGAACTAAAATAAATTTGTATAAATCAACATCATCTACCTTCATACACAAAATTTAATGTTGTCCACCTTGTTAAAAAGTGGCGTGGATAAATGCACTTGTTAGACAGTTAAGAATTCCTAATACACCCTAAGAAATCAGTATTTAAGTCTTTGAAACGGGGACATTTCATAATTTGATATATTAAGTCTTAATGCAACATATTGTATAATAACAATAATCTCAAAGCATAATCATTTTGTCATTTGATGAATTAATATAGCGTTTTGTTTGGCATTTATTTTTACAATTAAAATCTATTTTCATCTAGTTCGCATTCATTGTTTTATAGGCTTTGAATTATAAGACAATATCATACAATAATGCATCATCTTTTGTTATTTTAAGAAACCTCCTTGTCATATTGGTCTGGTGCAGTTCCCAACCAATCAAACTTATCTTAGAATATATTCATGTTCAATCTACAAAATAAATAGGAAACCATATTTTCAGAGAATGTGTAAAAAGAAAAGCACATTATCTAATTGGATGACATTTACTCTGAATCCCAAAAGGTTCTATTAATGCGTCGCACTTAGTGATATCAACAACAACTAAATGTTGTCTGATTGCACATCTAATGCAAATTTCTATTGATATAATATCACTGGGTATAGATTTAATATCATAATTGTGCTTTATATTGAAAGTGCTTTGTAATACATTTAATAAATATCATTTTATCTGTAATCGTTGCACGATAAATTAATTTTGCTACAACCACAATGTTGACAAATTCATATCGAGTCATCTTCCATTTTGTTTATGTCGTGTATTCTGGCGGCCCTGCAAGTGTGGTGTGGTTGTGTCAGGGAATGGCGTTGTCAAAATATCCGCCTCCTTCCCTTGCTGTTCCTATTTCTTCTGATCTTGTAAACAAATAAGTCAATGTATATATCAAACATTGGATATAGTGTAGTTTTATTCTGCATGACATGTTGCAAGTAAATTATATCTTTAAAATGGAAAAAAGTAAGATATTTACTCGTACTTTCTTAGTTATTTCATTCAAAGACGTCACCAGACAAAGTTGTTGTGTATTTCACCATTTTCCTTTTTAAATGTTGAAAACGCTTGTGCTAAAGGACGTAGGCGGTAGCTTGCACTTTTCAGTCTCGTAAATTGACTGGCTGAATCAAACCGAGCTTGCAACAAAAACCGTTTTTGGTTTTCTAAAGGGATTCTCAATTTCGTTCTATTTGACATCAGCTTGATAAGAGAGTAATGTAAACCTTTAAGAACGTTCATGTTTTTGTCCTTCGATACACGGAACAGTGATATAATATATGAAAAAAGAAATAAGGTATGTTCAAAACGTCGTTTACTCTTGCTTTACTGTTACCTAATTAATGAAAAATACTGGGTTTATACGGATCAAAGGAATGACGTCATTTTTGCTTTTTTTTCGAGAACAAACTTTCCTAAAGTAAAAATGGGATTTTATTGTTATCTGGTTATTTAAGTTGTTTTAATTGCATATTCTAACTTGAACATCTACATAGAAACAAACAAAAATAAATTTTGTCAAGATGTCAGCCAAAAAAGCAATGTACAAAATTAAAGTTTTTTGCTTAAAGAAGTTAAAATTTTGGTTCTTGTAATAAATTAATTTCCTGATGTGTTTTTTTGTCTTTGAAAGAGGCTAATGCATCTTAAACTTTTAATCCTGATAATTATATATGTAATAAGATACAAGCATATAAGTATTGTAATAAATTGATTCTAAACTAACTGTAAAGCAATAATCGTCTCTTTTGGCAGGGAAATTGTTTGTATCTGGAAAGTTATGTTCGATAAATCATATCTTTATTGAAAGAATGAGGGTCGTCAACTCACGAGGCATCGGCTTGGGCATGGGCAAAATTACTCGAAATTTAGAGAAAGAGAACAAATTGCTGAACAACGTCCAAACCTGCAAAACGGAATATGTTCAAGCTTGTTTGGTTTACGCCAGTAAATGTATGTATCTTGGAAGCTGAATCTACGATCACGCCATCTAGCACCGGTTTAAGCAGAAAACAACATGAAATGGCTAAATAAATAAGATTAATATCATTAACTTATGATTCATTTTGCGCTTATCATAACACCTTCCAAGGACAAAGGGATATTGTCATGATTTTATATCATTTTAATTTTTTTATTGTTATAAATGTATTATAATTTATTGTTAATATTAAAATTACTATTATTATTATTATTATTATTATTATTATTATTATTATTATTATTATTATAATGATAATAATAATTATTATTATTAATGTAATTGGATGGTAAGGCAGTAAATATATGTAATCACCAAAACTTTCTTATTCTTTCAATATGATGCGTGACGTACCTCTCATATAACACATGTTTGTCAGGCTTACAATATGAAACAATTCAAATTTTTTATGTTTAAAGGTCAGCACGATTGTCTCCATGAATAATGTAATATGTTCTTAACTAGGAAACGTACTTTGTCTTTAATTTATCAAAAACAATAAAGAAAACAAGATCGTGAGAAATTAATCAGTAAGAAGGCGAAGGGTTGATACAAATTTCCAATTGTATTACAACAATTTCAAAAGTTTAAAGAAATGCTAGAAAAAAAACAAAGCTGAACAACACCAAACGCTTCAAGGAAATGGTGAATCATTCATTACGATTCTCATTATGTATTTTTTAACCTTTATCTATTACGGAACAGCAAATCTTTTAATGATTATGAAAACTCTCTTAATCAATGAGTAAAAAATCAACTGGTCAAAAACGGTGACCGTGTTAAATTGTGCCTGTTCTAGCCTATCCTTAGCACCAGCTTAAGCGGTATTCATACTTAAATGATTCCAAGGGATAAAATATTGAGCAAAGAGAACAATCTTGTCTTGATGACAAATAAAAAGAAATGTAGATTGTATTGGTTCTCAGTCAGTTCATGAGAGAAGATAAATTAAAAGCTTGTTATAAGGTTAATTGGATATTAAGATAATAGCAAAGAATTGTATTTTGTTATAGGTCAAAGTTATGTTTCAACTTAACAGACGGATTTGATAACACAAAATTATACCTATTTCGTTGTAAAATGTCAGAATAGTTCAATAAATTTTATTCAGACACATTTATTTTCAAAATAACAATTTTGGTTTATTACCCGTAGATGTTTCACAATTGTGAGTGTGTACTGTTTAATGAAATAGCATGTATATTCCATTATGTCCATCATGTCTACGTTTTATTTTCTTTTATTTTAAATCGTCTGCAAAAATGGCTATTTACCACGAAGGTCTCATGCATGCATACTCGAAACGAGAAAACCAAGATAATATTAAAATGGAAATTTACAATATGGCCCAGGTGACTAAGACTAATATTATTCAGAATAACTTAGAAGACTAGAAAAAGATTAAAAACAAAACAAAAAACAAGACATTGTATAAATATATAAAATATATCAAATTTGAGACACGAAACACGCCAGGTACATGGCACTATTTGAAAGATGATTGCAGTCCAGAAAACCTGCAGCAGGGAGTGGTTGAATTATCACTCGCAAATATCTCTACGGTTTGCAACGACTCAAATTCGATTTTGGTGATCATCAAAGACTGTCCTGTAGTAAGAAAAATTAAAACTACTGACATTTTTAGTATAAATTGTATATAATTAATACAAAATACAAACAAAACGATTTGTTTTATAATGTGGCCTGAAGATTATAAAATGCGAACTTTATCGATTTACTTTTTAAACCCACGAACCTAAAAATCACCTAATCACATATCAATTTCTTCATCTTTATATCTGTCCCCTTGACCGTAAATCGAATTAAAAAATACTAAGACTAGAACAACACAGTTTTATATTTCAATAATAACACTTAGTAAGTTTTGTCTCTAATAGATAAGAGGGAAATGTCTAAGAGTTAAGAAGTCAAGTAAGTTTCAGGTAGAGCGCAACATTACAAATGTAGATAAGTATCACAGCTGTATTAAGTCTTTTGCAGATAATGTCAAGTGTTTTAAAAAACAAACATTTACAAATTCCGCTAAAGCAAGTGCTAGAGTTACAGAATAAGTTTTAAATAATAAGTATTAAAACTGCCGATTAAAAACGCCAGTGTCAATTTAAATGTAATCGTCTTTTCAAATTTAATTCAATTATTATGATGTATTGTTTTCCTCCAAAGCAATGCTGTTTTAACTGACGTATTCTACAATAAAATGTAACAAAAACTTTAGCGATACTCTTTGTTTATTGCTCCAGACGGAATAACGGAAATATCTAAATTTCCAAGACAATCTGATACCCATCTGCCATCAATCCAATTTGTAATTGCTTATTGTTGAGGTATCAATAAAACACATATAGACCTTAAATAATGTTTAATATTATATAAAAAGAATATAATGTCACATGTTTTGTGACTATGGTTTGAGAATAAAACTGGTTACATAAAATGTAATGATTAATTATCGTCTCTTAGGTCTGAAGTATAAAATTGTAACTACGCACATTTCAAGATTATCTTGATAAATAGAGTTTGAATTAATTTTGTGTCAATTCATTCAATTTGACGTGAGGCAAATAAATTGAATTTCTGAAGAAAAAAAAATGTTATGCAAAACGAGGGATATCTAGATAATGTTGTAATTGCTTTCTATACAAAATCAATAACGTTACTTTTCTTTTTTTTAAACATAGGTTACCCAGTGCTACATAACGACAACAAATTCTGATAACAAATATGAATTGTTGTTGAAAAGTAGATTTAAAGTTACAATTATCGCTGCTAGATGAAAGCATATCATTGTTTTCATGTAAATAATTGTATACATATTAAAGCACTATATCTTGTACCACAATTTCAACAATACATTTGTATATTGTGTTCTGTTGTGATTGTCGTCTTAATGCCGTAATCTATTTTCTTTGATATAGTCAGAGCAGCTGTTTCACACGACAGAAAGCTGTTTTAAGATAACACCCATCTGAATCAACAACCTCCAGGTGGGGCTTTAGATTATGTGACGTTATTATCATGACAAAGTTATTGACCCAATTTGGTTAACTTATTTGGACTTTCACCTTCCAACCCACCACATACCATACGATGACAATGTTGTCATTTAACGGAATTATATCTTTAAATACATTTGTAAATTACATTATGTATAAACAAGAGGCAATTCTTTATCTGTCTGGTTGATACATGTAAATTTTCCCATCTGTCAGTTGTTTAACTGAACGTGTAAGCTGCGCATTGGATTGCGGAATAAGTTTTTTATATAGTCGCCTTAATGTTTGAGATGTTATTTGAACTAACAGACATACAGATAAAAATGAAGTTGAAAATTTATAAAATGTCGGTAACATCAAGCAAAATTATGTCAGCGGCGGCTTGTGTAGACCACTAAAAACATTTTATTTAGTGAATATGATATGCATGGGAAATAAACTCGTTCATGGAATGAAAATTTGATATCATATAACCAAGATTGGTTTTTAAAGGAAGTACGACTGTATAGGAATACTTCATTTCCAAAAGTATTTTCTTTTTCAAAATTGATGAAGCATACTTGCGTTTAATTGAAACAAATCAAAAGCGTAATTAAAATAAGGAACATATATAAAACGAAATGAGTTGCATTCGAAAATGTATTAAAGCAAAACAAATGTTTCCAGAATATTTTAAACGTACGTCTGACATACATGTTTGAAGTTTATAAGGAATATAAACGCTTATGCCTGTAATTTTAGCATCCAGAGGTATTCAAATAAGTTATAAACATTTAGATAAGCATAGTGACTGAGTTAAGGTGGTGTATAACACTATTTGTCTGCTGCACAAGTTAATGTTTGATATTTTCAAATTAAATAATACTTATAAAATGCTTGTATCTAGAAGTAAGTACATGGCCTTCAAATCGAACGATGCATGTTCGAAATCCTTGCTATACGGACATAACCGTACCTACAATAGCTGAATACTATTTTCTTTCGGAACAATGTATTCTGTTTATGTAAAATATCGTTGTGTGTTAAATAACATAGACATTCCTTGCTACAACTCTGTTGGTAATCGATCATCACATTATTGAACAAAAAAAAAACGTAATTTTACTGTTGATTAATTTCATAAAACATATTCTATAAGATATTATAGCTGTTTACCCTTTAAAAAATCTAAATTAGACCCATAACCTATAAATTACCACTTAATAAATTTGCTTGTGAAGACTTCCTAAATACTAAATTATTTGAAACTTAAAATATTGTCGCACAATAAACGATGAGTAATCTGCTCTTATTGTATAACATAAATGTAAAGTATTAAATAAATGATGTAACGATCCGGAATTCAGATAATAAACTTACACAAATCTACGGCATGTTACGGTGATCCATCATGTTATCTATACTATTATGTTTATTGTCTTCAGAGGTATCATTTAGAAGAGAATATAAATAATTGTGTATATTATATAAATCAATCATTTTCAAATATATCATGTTTGGCTGCAAATGTAGTCAGTGTTTAATTTACAATTTTATCAAAAGTAGTCCCAATGGTGTTTTCAAAGAAGAAATGAACTTGTATCTGATATCGCAGACTTGTTACGTGGCAGTAATTAGGTTTGCATGTCATAAATGTTCCATATATTTTACAAACTACGTACCCGTAAAGCGTTTCCTTTCTACATATTCTTTCAATCACAAAATAGTGGAATTTCTGTCGACTTCTTAAACCTGTGTCTTTCATTTAAAATGAAAATAGGTATTCTTTGCTATACAGGTATCTAATTATTTAAAATTGTTAAAGATATTGAATTATTTAAAAAATTTCAAATTGGTATGTGTTTTCTTTCCTTTATTTTTCTAAATTTGTCAAGCCATTTAGATTGTATTTAGATTTTTATCAATTGCACATAATTTAAATTTTACGACAATCCCTTACAAAATTAATTTTATATGTTATTAATATTGTAATGTAGAACTTATCTTTCGTTGTCTGTAACCATATTGCTAACCAAGTTATTGAAAACAAATTATTACTTTTTGTAGCATATGTTTAATGTGAAACATTTAGATAAAACAACTAATCACATTAGAGCTATAAATTAGCATAATGCTCCATCATTGTTTATGGAAAATGAATACATATCCTATAGCTCTGCATTCGTTACAAACGATAAATCAAAATTATCTATTGGAATCTTCAATGCGAAACGTTTCATAAAAAAAGAGCGGAATATGGTTCGATTTTTAAAACGTGTGTTTTAAACGAGATAAAAAAGGACAGGCCTAATATGTTCGTTTATTGGTTCCAAACTGCAATCAATGGACCATATGCATTGTCTCAATAAACAGAAACATCAACAATATGCAGACGTTTTTAAACGGTACATTTGAAAGCGACTTGCAGAAATAATGTATTATTTAGTTAAATTTAGCAAACTAGGAAAATGCATGTATGATTCTATCATAAACATGACTGGCTATATTCTTAGATATAATAAGTTTATTTAATCATAGGCTAACAAAAACAATTGTCTCGTCTAGAAATAGACAAATACATTTCATTGACATAAACCCAAGTGTAATTGAATAAAGTACTTGCTATGTCTCTTGGTATAGACGCTATATGTAGATAAACAATAACATCGGCGTTTTTGACAATGACATTAACTCAGACAGTGATATATTATGTATCGAACATTGAATTAATTAAATAAGGGTTAATCTTTAACCAAAGCTTGACTTGAGAAGTATATGATAAATGGACAATTGTGCTACAGCATTGTTATGAATGTATATCAGGACTTTTTAGGCAGTTCCAGAAAAGTTCTTGAAAGGTGTACGGACATGAAAGTAAAAAAGAAAATCTAAAACAAAAACACTAGAATTTAGGCAACAAAAAATTTTTCATAGGAAAAACACTATCATTACTATTTCAATAAATTGTTAAATATTACAATAATTATTACGAAATGCTAGCATTTTGGCAATGTCAGTTGAGGATATATTAAAAGAATTTTATAAAAAGAAATATGCATTTTTTTGTTTGTTTGTTTTTTTTTTTTTTGTTTTTTTTTTTTTTTGTTTTTTTTTTTTTTGTTTCTTTTTTATTTATTTTTTTTTGGTTACCGTGAACTTGTACGAGCAATGCTGTAAATTAGTTAAAGATCATTGTAACTTAATGATTTATTATTTTATCTCCTTTAGTATTTGTCCCAGGCATTTCAATTTTCAAACCAGACTCGTGTTTCGGTTATATTTCGCCAAACCGGAAATTTTGAGCCGTGTGCTATACAATTGCACCACTTCAATGCATTATGCAACTGGATCGTTTTCAAATGGAGATACTCCGTGATACTTAAAATGAAACTGCGTTACTAGGAGTACTCCATTACGCCGTTATGCATTAAATTGTAAATGCTTACACTATTTTAAGAATACAAAAAAGGATGAAATTACATTTATTTCCATAGAAGACTTTTGCGTAATGCATTTAAAATATGACACAGAACGAAAAAATATGCAAGAAAAAATATCTGACATATGTTTGCGGTTCGGATCGGAATATCCGTTCTTTCCATAGGCAGGTTCCCGATGGACGAATTTGCCGGTCTGAACAACAATTAACGACATTAAACAATAACACTAATATCATACATGCCAATATCATATTTTTTCAGAATTCTGCTGTTTTCCACGTAATCTATAACGCATTTTCAGATTATTGGTGATTGTGATTTTAGACTACTGTCATTAAAACAGTTTTGGTACATAAGGTCTGTTGTAAGATTTTATTATAGTTATCATCGCTTCTTACATGAAGCTGACCCAGTCAATGATTGTTCTTACATAAGATGACATACAATGATTTTGAAGTAAAATATGAGACAATCAACCTCCTGTTACATACATCTTTTTTTCTTCTTTTTTCCACTAACAATTTAAACGAGAGGTTATAGTTAGCTACGCACAAATCAGGTGGTCATACACCTGATGCAAATAGTATTCTATTTCATGTTTATTGTTTGCCTCTTCACTGAAACGGTCAAAGATATGTTTGTTATTGAGGCTGCATATGAGATAGCATTTCTGGAACAGAAATGACTTTCATTTCGTTTTAAGTTGGTGATAAAGAATAGATAACTTCACATCGTCAAAATGATACATGCACTGTTGTATCAACAACTACAAAAGCATTAAAGCGTAAAAATTGAGACCAATATAAAATGCAATAATTAGTCAATTTCAGATAAATAGTTTTTTTGTCATAACCATATTTCCCTAACTTTTGTAAAATTTTCATATTGTTCTGATCAATTAAACATGAAACATATACATGTAAAATGAAAATTCTTTAAAGAAGAAACTTGGTCAAACGCTTGTAAAATTAAACACAATAATGCATTCTCCTGTTACATAGTTTACTTTTTACAAATGATGTATTTTGTCTGAAAGTATATCATAAATGAATGCAAGCTAAAGAGTTTTAACCCCAAATCCTGAGAGTGTCACGCCGGGAAAAAAACTGGACAGTTAAACGACAACCTGACCTTTACAATTGATCAGACAAAGTTTTAAGACATTCAATTGTATTGGATACATGCACTTTTAGTCGTCCCCAAAGGCATCATTTTACGTTTATAGTAGACACGTGTCTTGCGTTTTATGATTCGTTTGTTATTTACTAGATACTGATCTAATCAGGCATATGGTTACAAGACGATGAAACAAGGTTGTTATTTGATATATGAAATTTGCCCTTACGGTATTATAAAATGTTCGTTATAATGCGCGGCGTGTGTGTATATGTGTGATCGGTCTGAAAGGAGCATGATAAAAACACTGAAAATGTGGTGAACAAAGGAAAAGACAACAGTAACTATGGAAGATAAAACCTGACGGTGTTTATACTATTGTGCAGTTAGATACTTTTAAGTTGCTCTCTGATGTTTACAGACAAAAATAATGTCCGTTTCATTTTGAATCAAGTATGTCTAAATTTTAAATTTGTAAAAAAACGGGTACAACATTTTTCTATTTTTGTAGAATCGTCCTAGGCAGAAGTCGTTAACATTTACTTGTCTCTATGTCTCGGTTCCGGAAATCATCCAAAATTGCGTGCAGACGAACATAATTTATTGTTTACTTTTATTCATAACGTAATATCAACATTTAATAAAATTCATTTAATATGCAGGATACCTAATAAAATCACATGACCTCACTCTCCATAATTTTAGATTGTATTTGCATTTTACTTTTTTAGAACTTGACAAAAATATGCTAAAACATCATTTACATGAAGAAAAGCTCTATCTTTGATCATTTTATAGCTTGTATAATGTTCGATAAAATGTTTATTTTTGCATCATAGGCAAAAGTTGTTTTACGATTAAAAGTTACGTAAAAACCGTATCATTAAGTAGTATGCATATTGTCATTTTAGGTTGTGGATCGTACCTTTTCTATCAACAGTTTAATTCTTTTTTGAAAGGCAAAGGACATCAACAATTATTTTGTTCAGCATCTTTATTGCCTTATTTTCGAGTATAAGACTAACAAACACATCAGTTTAGACTCTTGTTTTGTTTTTATTACAGGCACGTTATGCCTAAGGAATTCTGTCATTTTTTCATCATATGTTTGTTCTTTGTTAAGGTTCTGAAATAATACTAATAAGTCATATAAACGAGCTGTATTTTGCGCCTTCAGCTCCGTTTAAAATGCACATACTTTTAGTTGCTATTTTTTTCATGGAAGTCAGAATACTTCAATAATTACGTTTACATTTTGCTCTTATACAATTATCAAAACATTATTAAACTCATGTAATGGATTTCCAAGGCGTATTGTAATTAGATATATTGACAATACTTTTAATTGTTTATGATATCTTAATATTGAATAATCGGTAGTGGTTCTGTCCTAAAATAGAAAGGAAAACATATAACGTAGGTGTGGTTAATAGTCTTATAAGAATTAACATTATCTAAGCAAACAATGTGGTAAAGTTATATTACAAATTAAGATGGTTTTCTTTTCAATGCAAATCGAACATCTGTAAACGTTTCAATTAACCCTATAATATGAAATATAGCTTTTGTTTTAGATATATAATAGTTACTGCTATTGGTAGATAGTAGCTTATCTGACACCACGATGTGTTGTTTAAAAAAATATAAGCAGTGATACCAACAAGATATATTTGTAATGATTTTGTATTTGACACTAACACAAGTGATTACGCTTATAAGGGGACGCATTTATAAATTTAATACTCTGTTGTTATCTTTTGTACTGGTGCCAATCTATGAGTCTCTTCCAAAAATGAAGCACATTCATTATACGGTAGAAGGAAGGTAAAGCTTACTGTTAGTATTATTCTTTACATTTTAGCATGAAAGTAAATGTAATTCAAAGGCAAACCAAAACGTGATTTCAAACATAAACATTTAAAGAAATGAATCCACGCTGTCGTGTTTTTCAATAACTTGATTATATAGGAAAATATTTGAATTGTCGAATATATTCCCTTGATTTCCATTTTACAAAAACATACATTGTTGTATGATACACTGATGTCCACACATATTGTCAGCTGCTAGGTTTATAATCTTCCCTATATTACATCGATTTAGTAACTAATAATCTACAACATTAGCGCCGACTTAATAAATTTCACTCTTTATATGTCATAAAGCGATGGACATTATTACCTCGAGAACATAATGACATATGCTAACAAAAGAATATCCACCTATTGAAATTACAGCCGTAATATGCAAATGGCGTTATGTCTTGAAAAGGAAGTGATTTATGCGCTGCTTAACTTAAGATGTATTTGGTATTGTATGCATGTAACTGACAGACACAACAGATCAAGCACACATGCATAAATATAGAAATAAAATGAATTTCTGCATTTCCATTGCTTCATATATTTAAAGCATCACATTTTGTATTGTAGCTGTGTGTTGCTAAAAAGCTTTGTCGATGAACGTACCGCATAAATAACTTTTCTATCATGAGACAAAATAAGAAATGATAGTTTTCGCAAATCCATCTAAAAGGGCGCAAAAATTGATAACTACATTGACTTCAGGACAAAATATTCAAATGTCTTATGGACACAAGATATAGGTTACAAATATCCTACATCATTCGTTTTTTTCTTAATGGAAAACTACACGCGTGTTCCCAGGGAATAAAAGACAGATAGTCTTATGTCTATGCGTATTAGGTTTACATAATTATTCCAATTTTAAGCAATTATGTGAGAAAAAACACTAGGTTGCTGGTGACTAGATTGTAAGGTATTGTATAATTAACAATAAAAAACGTACAATTATTTAACTCAAAGGGGACTGATATCACAGTTAAAGGAATACTAAAGAAAATGTAAAAGCAGTAAATGAACTAAAGTTATACTGTTCGTCATTTAAATCAGTGAAATAATAATCATATTTGCAGTCAAAATATTGCTTATAGTTGTCGGTTTGGCATTTACATACTACATGACATGTCAATCGTGAAAAGATACGACAAAACAGATATCGTGTTGGTGAACACGCAAGTTGTGTTTATTTGTATTTTTTCCCTCAGCAAATGATTAACTCCATTGTCATGCTAACTTAACCAAACCAATTGACTTTTTTTTTCAAGAAATAGACCTTCACCATTCATTATACTTGTAGCAATACATGCACAGAAAACAAGTTGTTCCTTTTTTATACTTTAAGTAATGCAGTATTCTGTAAATTAATGCAGTATTTAAAATAATGCTATTTCATAACAATTTATTTTACATTAAATGCTACATTAATAATTATTCCAAAAAGGCTATACACACAATGTATTTTGTTGAGAAATAATTAACAGTCTTTCCTTTATAAAAGAGACTAGCTCTATACTTTCAATGAATTTAGATTAAAAGCTAGGTTAATCATTGAAATCACCGGCAAGAATAGTTTGTTTTAATTTTAAGATTTGATACAGCTCCTGGTTGTTATACGTCATATGGGCGTATATATGATTAATACGAGAATTTATTTAAAAGACCGCAAGTTTCTAAGATACAAGAGTTCAGCTTCAATTGCTAATATATTGCTATCATATAAAAACCACCCTTTAAGTGTTGTTAATGATAATTTGTCCTAGACACCTTGACTGCAGGTCACATTAATAGCATTAAGTAATAAAAGATAAAGATGAAGATTCATGTTTTGTTGAAGGAAAGTGAAGTAGAACGTAATTTTTCCAGTGACCTTTTGTAAAAAACTATGTTTTCGTATTGCACAGAATGTGCAATATAATAAAATTTTGTATTGTAAGGTATACAGAAACAAAACAAATTATTTACAAACTAACTATTATCATTGGAACGTTTTGAAATGTGTATGAAATTTAGCTGCACTAAGACACACGGGCATTACGTACACCCGTGTGCAATGTATCGGATTTTTTTATGTTGTCTACAGAAGCTAACTGACCCGGATAAGCTTAATAATATTCGACAAAACAGCAAACACTTTCAATCACTGTCTTTATTTAATTTATGATGCAGCACAGTTATAGAATAACAATAGAGATGGCGTCATTTTTAAGTTGCATCATGGTTATAGACTGACATAAATGTGGTGTCTTTTTTCTAGTACAATATTGTTAGTCTTACTTCCCTTGAAGCAACTGGTATATACGAGCAGCTCGTATATATTTCTTGATTATTTCATACATTAACCGAAAATATATATCATCATTATGTGGTTTGTCCTGCACGTATGATAATAAATAGTGTCAGCATGATTAATTACTGAAGTTGATACTTACCTAAATGGACTTATTTTATTAAAGTGATCAACAAAGTAAAGAAATGTCAAAGAATATATTTCCGTTTTTATATTCAATTTCTTATAAAATTATTTCAAACAATCTTACAGGATACTTCAACAAAAAAAGCACACGGTACTTCCTTAATCTTTAAATTTGAAAATACATATTAATTGATAAGTCAGGAAATATGCCGGGAGCCTATGATTGTTGAGACATTAATTTGACAATTTTGGTAAAGTTGTTGATATCTGAGACGTGTTTTGTTACAGATAGTAAAGTACCAATATTCATATAAATTACTAAAAAAAAAAATAATATGTATTTGAGATCTACAATGCTAATGGGAAATCAGTTTTTAAATGACAGTCATGTTTGATAATATATCGTTTTATATTTACGCAAAAATTATCGATTAATTGACTTGACGGTTTATCGCATAACATAAAAAAGATTAAATTTTAAGAAAAAAAAAACGTACCTGTTTCTGCCAACTTAAATATTGAAAGTAAATTGAATATTTTACAGATCAAAAGTTAATCTTGAAGTTAAACGATGGTTTCCAGAAAAAAGGACAAAAGAAAATGCTGTTTTTATGATACCTAACGCAATAAGCATGACGGACTCTTCAATTATTAAATAATCAATGCATCCTTTTAGCTAAAACTAATATCCTTATTAAAATACTTGTCATTCAACAAAACACATTGATTTACTGTGTTAATTTACTTAAAGCACTCTAAATGTGAAGGCTATTATCAACTTAACAATTTGTCCACAATGTGTCAACAAAGTGAGTTTGGAATAATATTAAATGACTTCTATGAATTCAGAGAGCAGGATCGCTTTTTGAATGTTGCAATTTCAGGTGCAAACATCAAATTCATATTCCTTAAGTTATAGAAATGTGCATTTGACGAATTGATTTCAGCTTCTATCTACCTTTAGAT
Organism: Ruditapes philippinarum; assembly: GCF_026571515.1. Classification (NCBI taxonomy): domain Eukaryota; kingdom Metazoa; phylum Mollusca; class Bivalvia; order Venerida; family Veneridae; genus Ruditapes; species Ruditapes philippinarum. Next base: position 41,891 of record NW_026852990.1, read on the forward strand.
TTTGACTCTTGTTTCAATCTAGAATGTTGATAGTTGAATATAAAAAACGGTCTAGACGTTGTCAATTTAAAGCATACACGTCATGTTTGATTGCCTTAGGTGCAACATCAGTCTGTTGCTTAACTGTTCAAAGGTAATCAGTGAGTGGCCATTTTTGTAAGGCTTCCAAATACATTTCGTTTCATTTCGGTGCTTTATTTAGCATCAAGAGAAACTTTGTTCGGATGAAAATTTATAACATTTTGTATAAGTGTTTCAAGTTGGTCAGCTTGATACCATATTTATTTAATTATTATGGTTGATGCATTTTCACATTAATATTATATCGAAATATAGAATTTGGTGAACGAGTAACGTGTTTAAAATTGTTCTAATGGTGACGCATTTACTTGCATAGAAAAAATATCATTACACATTTAGTTATAATTGTATCTTTTCAATAAATATACAATGCATGCATTAAATTTCACAAATTTACAAACAAAGCATCACGTGGGTACAAAAGGCTTGGGCAAAATGCATGATACAAAAAGTGTTTTTTTCACAATTTTGTCTTAACGACGACTGACAACATTGTCAAAAACCTTACATGCAGCCAAGAACTATCATTCTGGTTTACTATTCGAAGCTGATAAGTTGATAATAAATGTCAACATAACAAGTGTCCGACTTCCCAAAGGTTTTTAGTATGACATTGTAACTATTACAAGAGTGACAGTACAAATCACTGTGTTATTGTAAATGTCTTCTCACACACGTGTAAATTACATACGTCTATCTCATCAATAGCACAAATACACCATAATTGCAATTCACATAGCTTTAATCCTTTGAAACTTATTTTAGTTTCTAAATTCACTTTATCATGCAACAATAACTGTTCAAATGTACATAAAGATAAAAATGAATAACTATAAGCAACTCTATTTTGTTTTTATTTATAGCAATCATAAGGAAATTATTCACGCCAATATTCTTTTAATTTAAGTTAAAAATGGTGTCTCCAAACGTATCATTCTAAACAAACCATGAAAAATCACTAAATCACGTTGGAGTTATTTTGAAATTCAAGCTGTCATTCAACTGTTTGACTGTCTATGTCAACATTCTATGTTTTATTCATTTTCAAAATGTATTCTATAGATTTTGAATACTCAAACTTCTTGTTTTATCTCTAAATACAACTTTACATTTTCAACAGAAGTAATTAACTTAAAACCTTTTTTCCATTGACTTTGACTTCAACTTTAAAATGTGTTCCAAAATCAAGACAGTCGGATATGTCTTGCAACAAGTAGTAGAAAAAAAATAGAAAATTTAAACATGATACATATTGTTATCAGTAATTGAGGCCTAAATGTAAGACTCTCATTGAAAATAATATGATGTATCATTTCCTTAAAACGTCTTTAAAAGTCTCATTAGTTTAACAGATGAGTTGTTTTCCTCAGAACTAGAAGTAAGTTGACCTAATAAAGAAACAAATCACATTCTATACAAAGTTCATCATAAAATAAAAACAAATATTACAGTGCCTAATTAAAAATAGCTCCAAGAGCCAATACTGCACATACAGGCACAGTTTTCATTTATTCGAGAGGAATTTCGCGTCTAATATTCTATAAATGTTCTCAAAGTAAATACACTTAGCAGTCATAGGAACATATCTGTTTTGCTTATAAAGAACAAAATTGTGGTTTCCCAACTTTACCAACGTGGGTCAGCCTAAAGGATTAAAATTATTTTAGATTTCACAATACTAATTATTATAGATAACTATGTGAAACGTTAAAGTACATGACAAATGAATGACTTAGAAAATTCTTATTTCAATCATAATAATATCAACTGTATCTATAATTGTAATTTTCAATTTTTCTAGTTACATGACTTGTTTAAAAACTGCAAAGGTAACTATCGGCCTTTTAATGTCGGTTAACACATAAAGATATAAGAACTAAGGGGGCAGATTAAAGCGACCCATATAATATAATAACGTTGCAACTCCAAAATATATAATATTTATACAAAATGCCATGCTATGACTTAAAAAAATGTCATCTTAGATTTAAGTAAAAAAGATCAATTTGTTATTGTACATGGTCTTACTTAATAGAACATTGATGCACTAAACATGAAAAGAGGTGACTAGAGGTACTGACATTAAGAAGAAAGAGTTTTTTTCCGTAAAATTAGCCGATATTTCTTTACCAATTGTCATTTAAAGCTTTTTTAAACATTCTTATATGACATACCTATACAAGTATCTAAATGTGATTAATTTGATTGATCTTTGACAGGAATGCATTTGGTTTTATCCTTAAATATGTTTTTATGACTTCAGTATGGTAGATATTGATGCATATACAATGTTGATGTCATAATCATGTTTCTTGTTTATAAGACAAATTTTTAAATGCAAGTGCATGTATCTACATCAGTTGATTCGGATCAAGAAACAGCCCTCTAGTTTTCTCACATAGGCAGCTATTCCGACCAGCAAAACTAATGCATTGAGCGGCAACTGATTTTGATTTAGACTTAGGTTGATTTAGACTCTGCAGCCGATGAGACATTTCAGTAACAACCGTACTCTCAGTGCCTGAACCGGCTGATCGACCCTCAGTTAGCCTTCCTTGATATTAACACAAAAACAAGTTCTGAACTTTAACACTATTTATTGCAATGTCAAAAGGTTTGTTCAAAGAATGAAAAGGAATATATGCTTTACCGGTAGGCTCTCTATAACAGAGGTTAGCCTTAGTTTTCTCTTCCAATCTTTTTTAGTTTACAAACAAACGTCAATTGCGCCCTATACAAAGCTCTCGGGGCAATGTTTTGAAGAAGGCGTTACATTGATATGAGGCATTTTATTCAATTAAATGAATTAATTAATAAGTTTTAGATAAAAAATGAATGCCGCCTGGAGCATATTTGATAATATTAATTTTGATACCTTTGTCATTTACACCTACAAAATCATTAACCATTTAAAACAATGGAAGTAAAACTGCTGCTTATTAAAACAAATTATGCCTAGTGCACAACAGGTTGATATACCATTTTAACGTTTTTTGTTTTTTTTGCTGAGTGGTAAGTGGGTCGGACTATGACTCTAAGGATTGCTTGAAGCATGTGCCCAAATTTCGTCAGTGGTTAGCCGTTGTTTCAATTTGAAAGTGATTAGTGATGAAGTTGAAACATAGTTAATTTTGAATATATAGTTCTCCATCTTTAATGTTCACCTTATACATGTATTTACTATGTCTGGAAATAAAACACACCACATCAAAATACAATAATAAAACTGTACCAAGTATAGTGATTTTATCTATATGAAATTGTTTTTGGATTTGTAGATTTTTAACTGACTTGCTAAACAGGAGGATTATTTCAAGGACAATTGAGCTAAGCATGCATGCATAATTTCATTTTACTGTATGGCAGTCTATCTTGTTAAATGTTATTTATGTTATTCGAGAGTTTTATTACCTTTTACGTATTATCATTTTCTTTCTTCCAACATTAATATTTAACTATAAATACTTGCACTTCTAAAATGTTTAATTTATTTTTGGTCTTAAAATTGAACATGCATTTAAAGAAAACAAAATGTCCCTTAGGCATGATAAAAGCTTTTATATGTGTACTAATATTTAACAACTGGCAATTATGAAAAATGTTGTCCTTTGTGTCACAAATGCTATTTAAAAATGATATGACATTTGACGCTTATGAAAGATATTGATTAATATTTCGAAATATATTCTCTTTAAATACTTTTCAATATTATAATATTATAATATTAATTATGTCTTTTAATGTTATCGACTTACATGAACTAAATTTTGGATCAAACAATAGCGTTTTTTCTGAATAAATACATCTTGTGAGACGAACTGTTTATAATAACATATTCCCAGTAATGTTTAAATATAACAAATCGAAATTGTTTGACAGGGCAATTTACTGTAAATGGATCATTTGTTAATTTATAATGAATCTTTTTAAATATCTGCACTTATATAACAGGGACGTTTTAATGAAATAAACATAATCATGTAAAGTAATCTTGATTATGAAATGTCAGTATTTTGCTGAAGTATCTGACATGCTTTTTCTAAACATTTATCAAATTTTAAGGCCTCCACATGGAAATTGATAAGAAAATCTATCTAATTTATTTGTGACTTATAACTAAAATCATAGATTATTAAATACCCTATAATTTAAAAAAAAAAATACGAAAACCGCACTAGGAATAAAAAGGTAAAGAAGTTTACGATTGTAGGAAATACGAAATCGATCTTTAAAAAAAAACCAAGTTATTTGCGAAGATGCTGCTTAAGATCTTCAAAAAAATTGTAAAATAATGAGGAACAAGCAAGTCTTAATGAGCTTACGATTTTATTCTTGCATTCGGGGTTGTCTGATCTCTTGAAATCTGATATATGTTTGACAATTCAAAGAAAAAGTTACCGCGTTCATTCTTCGTCTTCCTCAACATCATCATTACCATGAAAACTGTCATCATCATCGTCTTCTTCTAATAATTATTTCTTCTGTTGCATATTTCTTTTTTCTACAGTTTTGCTTTTGCCTATAAATTACATTAAATAAAGTTTCTAGTTCACTCATTATCAAAAGCATTTCAAACAACCAGAAGAATGATTTATCACTAATAAGTGTGTTATCTGTTTCAGCACAATGTTGCTTAGTGCAAGTGATTATTTCTCTGAAGAAAAAAATTAATACCGTGCATTTACAAACATGTGTTAAGTTTTAAAACAATGCTGATATTTCTACATTGATTAAAAAACGATAAGGTTTACTTTTCGTAAGTGATACATTAAAAATAAATTTCAGGATTGTAAAATATCATATTTTTTTTTATTTATTTCTATAACATTGATAAAAGGAATTGACTTTTAAACCTTTGTATAACTGATCTTACCTTAACTGATCTTACTTTGTGGAAGAAATTTAAATTGTAATTTCCACAGGCATAGGTTACAATTGTCACCAAACATGTATTATCAAAAGCTTGATTTAGTTATTTGCAGATGACTTGAAGATCTAAAATACATTATTGTAAGGTGCAACCTTCCAAAAACTGTGCATTACAATATGATAAGCAATGTAATCCATCTTAATCTTTTCAAATACAAACTCAATATACGATGAAATTTCAACGATTAACTTATTGCCTTCTGGCAAATATATTCTTTTTCTTTTGGTCCAGAAGCAAAAGTTTTGTTGTCATTCTTTGTAAGTGTCCTAAATGTCTTAGCAACTAAATATAACAACATTTGAAGTGGTTGACTGACCTCTTTAAAGTCTAATGTTTCAGTTGAAGCGGAATTGTGAGAACATTTATTTGTCCATCTGTCATCAGTTACTTTTATATCTAATCTTAAAGTGTAAAGAGAAAATAAACATGAGAAAAGATTTGTCTTAAAGACGATATTTCATGTTTCGGATTGTGCTCTAAGCATCAAGGACTTTGCATACTTTGTTCACCAATTTCAAATTGTTAAATAATATAACCGTTTTAAATAAAGGTGTTTCTAGTATATAACCGGTACCGTTGGCCTAGTGGTTAAGGCGTCCGCCTTCGGATCGGGAGGTCGAAGGTTCGAGCCCCACGGGGAGCGTTAATTGAAGAATGAATGTTTCTCGTGGGACTCGTTCCGAAATGTCCGCTTCGTGAGCCGCGAGGTAGTTAAAATGAATGGTTACCGATTTCTATCCGCCTGGCGCCCGGCATAGTGATAGGAATTGGGAGGTACATGGTATGCAAGCAAAAGGTGTCTCATAAGTCAAAATGGCTGGCCCTTTCAGTAGGGGAGACACTTTAATAAACAAGACCTTTACCTTTTTTTACCTTTTATATAATGGCTGTCTCTATGATTACAGTCGCGTTATTTATAGTGAAAGACATGACAAATAAAAAAACGAGGGAAGAGTCCGTCGTCTACATAGCGAATTGAATCAGGCATTGATTTTACATCATGGTATTAAATTAGAGATTGCAAGGGATATATATAGAGTGTTTTTCGTTTGTTTGTTTTTGTTTTTTATTTCTTTTGTTCGATTGTTTTCTTTTTGGGGCGTTTCTTTTTGATTTAATTAATGTCTAAACTAAAAACCTACACATTTAGTAACGAATATGATAAAAGATAATCATACCTAATTGTTGAAATGATCCTTTTTCTACGTACTGTTAAATACCGCTTTTGTTCATCAATCATGCTCTCAATCGGTCAAACAAATGTTCGCCCAGATAAAACTATAGAGACGGCAAGAGATATATACCGTGATAGTATTTTAACCTTTGCAAACTGTTGTTTTTGGTTTTTTATAAGGTGTGAGTATGGATGTGTGTTTTGCGATTTTATGTTGTTGTTGATATAATTGATGTAACAGTCTTATTAAGTATGGATTAAGTAACGAATCAATCATGTTCTCAATCAATGAACAAGTGTTCGCTCAATCAGATGAGCATCAGCCGTTTCATATGGATATTTCAAAAGATATGACGGTCAACGATTGGAGATCATCTTCTCGTGAATTTATAATTATCAAGCTTTCGCATGTTTGAAAATGGATCAGTGTATATTTTATGTATTACGAAACTGAAACCGCAATATGCTTGATCAGCAGTAAACCGAGTTTACATTATCAGCCGTGTTCCCTTGTTCATTTAAATCAATTACCTTGTTTCATCGATAAAAAAGGCCAACAATGTGAGAGCCCAAAGTATTTATCTATGAGGTCTTATGTTCATTTAAGCTATATCTTTATAATCAAGAAATGCGAATAACAATTTATAACTTCAAACTATCTCCAAAAAGATCTTACTTTACTTTATTGCAAAAATGACAGTCAATCCAGTTCGAAATATGATGATGAATTATAACAAATATATTTGAAACTATTCGTTTAACTTCAAGCACTTAAATAAAGTCACAATAAAATGTTTGACATAATGTCAAGATATTATAAGTCGGTGAATGAAATAAAGCTGACATATCTCGATTTATAACGAAAAGAAACAATTGCCTTATTTAGATAAAATGTTCTTTCAATGAGTCATTTATGAAAGGGTAACGTTTCCCTTGAACATAGCCACAGCAAAACTGATCCGGCAATTTAGGCTTGAAGAGTGTTTGATCTAGGCAACGAAGATTTATTTCAACAACCTGTTTTAATTTCCTTTTATCCGACAGGCTTGTTTATATTTTTTCTGATAATCAATCTCGTTTGTGAAATTGACAAGCCAAACGCATTCGGTAAAAAATCTAATAAGCTATTGAAAACATTCATCTATTCCTTTTATTTTTTTCCTTCATTAAAGACGGCTAGTTTAGTCCTGCGTATGGACGACAGAAAATAATTTCCGTCAACGCTCTCTGGCACTTTCTTAAGCGTAGCTTTGCATGACTTTGTTACATATATTCACATAATAAGTCTTAAACAGTGTATTTCATAATAAAACTAATTTTAATTTAATAAGAGTACATAGACAATTTTTGAAATGGTTATTGAATGTTAAAATGTCTACTACAAGTTCTGCTGTTTATGGTGAATTGGGTAGATTCCCTTTATATTTATAGGTAAAAACTAAGGAGTGTTAAGTATTTTTTAAAGTTACATGATGAAAAAAAAGTAATAGTATTTTATCAAGTACCATTAGTAAATTAAGACAGGATACTGAAGATAATTATGTTGTCAATTGGGCTTCAAAAGTAAGAGATTTAATACAAATTGCTGGATTTAATGATGTTTGGTTGTTTCCTTCTTCAGTAGATTTAAATTAGTTAACAGTAATTTTTTGTACAAGACTTCAGGGTATATATGTAAACAACTGGAGACAGGATATTTCATCCAGATCTTCACTTTTATTATTGAAAATAATAAAACCTATTTTTAAAATATCAGAATATTTAAGAAAGATAAATTGTCCAATTTCAAGATATACTCTTTCTAAAATACGTTTGTCGTCTCATCAACTTTTTTATTGAAACTGGAAGCTAGAAATGATAGGAAATGCCAACTATGCCAATGTAATGTATATATTATATATGAATGTATTAAATGTATATGAGAATCAATTAATATGTTATATAAAATGTCACATTACTTCATATATGTTAATAAATGTATGTATGTAACGATGACTGTAAATGTTCAAGTTAGACTAATAAATTTTATGTTCTGTTCTGTTCTGTGATAAAACTAATTTAAATTTCAAATATTAACTCGCCACCTCGAGTCTTTGGGGGGTGCAATTAAATTTTAAGCATGATACGGCGACGTGGCCTGAGGAATTTTATTTATATAGTTGAGCCTAATATATCCTCATCTTTATATTTGTAATAATTCCCCTACTTTACAATTAACATACATCATTGTGGCACTAAATGATTAAGACTAACAAAGAAATTGTTAACAAATTATATACACAATCCTTTTACTTTTACCATAAAATTTATCCTGGTTTGTGACTTTCTTAAACTCATCAATGGTATGTCAAATTGCTATCATCGTCGTATATAAAACAAAATCATGACCAGCACTTGTTTCTGTGTATTTCACATTTTTCCTTTTTAAATGTTGAACAAGCTGGTACTTGAGAACGTGGGTTGAATCTTGTACTTTACAGTATCGTAAATGAACTGGCTCAATCAAACCGAGCTTATCGTTAGACCTTCCATGAACAGACAGATAGCGTCATTATTAGTATTAGTTGGATGACAAGGCTGTAAATGCATGTACCAACCAAACATTTTGTAAATCTTGCATTTTTTCTATATGATACGTGACGCATCATACAATAACAGACAATTTATATTTGATATTTAAAATAAATGTCGGCAATATCATTTCCGTGAATACGTCTTTTACAAGTAAAGTGACATTGTCTTTATTATTTCAAAAAACAACAAAAAATAACAAATTGTGAGAAATTAATCAGAAAGCAGGTGTCATAAAAGATTCGCATGTTTATTGCAGCAATTTCAAAAGTTGAAACAATGCTTGACTGAAAAGAATTAATTGTGTGTGTGCTCTGTGTTGATTTATACGCAAAAACATGTCGCTTTACAGTCAAAATTGATAAATAAAATCTTTATTTTTTCATTGTGAAATGTCATAGTTTTAGTTCTTACTGATTCCAATATTATACAAGTATCTAAATAGATTGCCTACGAAACAATACATTGTATTACTCTATACAATAAATCAAAATTGAGACAGGAAACACGCCCTGTACAGATGATTGCAATCACGTAAACCAAAAACAATACAACGTTTAGCTGGGAATTGTTAAAATATCAACGGTATTCTTTAATATCTCGACCGTTTGCAACATCAAAAACATCCATATTGATGAACATCTAAGAACGTCGTATAGTAAGAAAAAAAAAAAAGATTAATTTAGTTAAATTGTACATAATTTACAGAAGTTACGAACGAATAATCTTATGTATGAATTATATCGATTTACTCAAACGTAGCTGTTTATTACCTTCTGAAACATCTTAGTTATTTCTTTTTAATGATAACACACATTTTGCAGTAACTTGTAATGCAAATTGCATTATAATATACAAATGGTTATGTTGTTTTTATAATGACAACTTTTAGTATTTAACATATAAAATTGAAAATGATGCAAATAGAATAATCTTATCCAAAAATAATGTTAATAGATGTGTTTTTTTACATAAAGGGCACACAGTTTATTTTACATAAATTCAAGTAGCTCCAAGAATGCAAAAAGTGTTTTTTCATAACATTTTAATAATTAATTAATTAAATGATGTGATACAAGCTGATGTCATATAAACTATGGAGGCTATTCGTTGCCAAAAATCCAGCCTTGTTGATCTGAGTTGAACAGTTTGTTAATGGAAAAAAATACAATTGTATTTCTTTGTATGCAAACTCCAATGTTGCATTCTTGGATTGAGTTTGCCGATTTAAAGGGATATTCAGGCAAAATAATGACAAAACAATCAAAATGATATTTTGTATTCAAATCACGTTAAAATGACATTTCTTTAAGTTCAAACATAAATTTCTGTTTAAATTCTACATATTTTGGGTTTCAAGCGTAAATGTATCTATTTTATTGATTAAAATTTAGACGCCCAAAAATTCACCGAATAGTTTTAAAACAAGTCATGTCACTTAAATAAACCTTTGAAGTTAAAATAAAAGATATTGTGTATATTGTAGGATTGGAACAAGTCTATGTCATTCGTTTGACATGTTCTTTAACGTTTCCAGAGTTCACCGTTACAAATTTTGTGAAATCCTAGTGTTCTTACCTGACCCACGCGGGTCAAGTTAGGAAACCACCATTTAATTTTTCATATGGAGAAAAGTTTTGTCCTTTTGTCTGTCTCATGTATTCTTTTCGGGAGCATTAACATGATAATGAATGAAAAATCCAAAACTTAGAAATGAAAATTTTGCCTGTGTCTCTCTTTTTCAATGTAAACATGCACTTCAACAAAATACATTTTGTTAAATAACAAAACGTTAACTGATAGTAGCAATATCAAGTGTTCGAATACTCAAAACAGCAGTTACATTCTAAGCTTTACCTTGTCGAATCATCGTGATTTGGATCAGCATTATTCAGCTTTACACGTTTTTCAATAGAAGATGAAATAAGCTCCGCTCATTTTCCCGCCCACTAAATCATCGTAAATAAACGTATTTTTATCCGCTCATTTTCGGTATTTACCGTCGGCGACAAGAAGCGGCGTAGTTTCCGTTTACCATATCTTTTATGTATTTAGTTACTTACATAATTTACTCTAATCTTGCATGATTGCCTACAATCAACATCAGCAGATTTTAAAGGATTATAGGCATATACATTTTAAAACGTTGTAGACACCAAAATTTCCTAGAAAAAGAAACCCAAAAACAAAAAAAAAAAAAAAAAAAAAAAAAAAAAAACAAGGTTACATACTGTCTGAGGTTTAACGTTTTTCAAGGAATTGAAAACTATTTATAAAACTATATTCAACGACAAATAAATATGGAAAGCCATGGCTGTCTGATATTGTTCTTTTTCAATTAATGTAACCATTTTGATAATATATAAGTTTACTTCGACTATATATGAATTGAAAACACCTTCTTATTTAACCGGAATCCAATATTATAATCCACAGTTACAATATATGAAACCATACCGTCAGTGTATGAAACCGAGTTAGCAATATATATGTTGATTTTCTCAATATATGATTCCAATTCTTCAATATATGGTACCAAAGTAGCCATGTATGGAACCAGATGTCCTTATATGAAACCGAATTTTCAACACATTAATTCATATTTCAATATATGAAACCAATGTATCAATTTATGAAACGAAAGTAGAAATATATAAGCTGGTTATTACATTATATGATACCAATTATTCCATATATGGTTCCAAAGTAGCCATATATAGGACCAGATGTTCTGATATGAAACCAATTATCAATATATTATGTCATTTTTACTTTAATAATTGATGTCATATAATGTGATAATCAACTTATATATTGATACTTCAGCTCTATACATGGATAAAATGGTTACATATATTGTTATAAATTGTTAAATAAATTGAAAAAGAACAATATCAGACAGTCATGACTTTCCATAAATAAATTTTCCTGATGGTATTGAAATTTGCAAAGTAATAAGTAACATTTACAGTTAAGCTGCTACCTTTCCACTTTCAAATTTTCAGGTCAACATCTGATAGAGATTTTGATACGACTAATTACTAATACAGACCAAATTCTGGCTGCTGTCTTTCCTAAAAGTAGCATTTACAATTATATTAGTAACCTTAATTCTAGCGTATGACTTTAAAGAAAAAAACTTTTAACAATAGTAAAATTATTACCAAAGTTGATGTACCCTTTCGTACATAACTTTTTATTTTTACTATATATTTTCCCACTTTTCCCACTTTGTTTTTCAATAAGTAAAATTTAAATGAGTCCAAACGTTTATGTATGTTGATTATCAATTTATGTATACCTTGTTTTTTTTTAACTCTTAGAAAGCCATCACCTACAAAACTTAATAAATATTCTGTGTAGTATTTCATGTACATAATAATAGTTCTCTGCTATAGATCATATAGACAGAATATCTAGGTAACAGCTATGACAGCATGTATACACAGATTTTAGAGTTGCTATTGATTCAGTCTAATGCATAAAAAACTTAAACTTACGCCATCTTACATATATTTAACAATAAAAGGCTAAATCACATCCTATAACTCAAAATACCTCCCAATGGAGGCAAGCAGAGTTGATAGGATACACTGAATATTAATTTCAACATTAAAATGGGACACATTCACAATTTTTTAGTTATACAACCGGTTTATCGATAGTAAACTTTGTATGCACTTGGTCAAAAATATGAGTTTTTCTACAGCCCAACATATAGTCCTTTAAAGAAAGAAGGCATACGCTTTCTGTTCAGCTCTCTTTATTTGTGTTGCCAAAAGTGCCTTCCATGTATCGCATTCTAGTACTATTTGCTGACTGTAAAAAAAGGCTAACCGTACGAGTATTGCCGTGGTTCACAAAACCCAATCTTTGTTGTCAATGAATATTGATGTGTGTCATTAAATATGGGAAACACACCCTTATGTTATTTCACCAATTTTAGTTTTTGCATGTTATAGTACTCATTATCAGTATATAAGTTGTTACATTTTTACATTATATCTTAGCCAATTTTGCATTACTTGAATAGCCTGTACTAGAATACGTTTTAACAAAATCAGAGGATGTTCAAAGTCAACTATAATGTAGTTGATGTATGTGAAATTTATAACAGTTTCTATATAATTTGAAATATTTTTGTACCAGCAAGAGTTGCCTCTTTTTGTATTCTGCTTTCGTGAAAATTGGCTCCGCCTATTAATTTTCGTCTATTTCCGTGATAATTCCATATATGGCAGTTGCCAAATCGTTTACAAATGTTAATCGCGTTAGAATGTAAAAGGAAAGTGTGGTGTTGTAAACCTGAGTGTATCAAGTTGATGCAGTTACATTCTCAACGTCATGATGCACAGCATTAAACGTACTGTGTACGTTCTATCGTTAACATTTCTACATGTCGCAAATTTGAAGTTATACATTTATAAATACAGTTTGCAAGTTATCTAAGTTGCATGTTAACAGCTTTCATTTTATCAAATCGAGATAATTAAAATGCTTAATACCAGTGCAGTATGTAACTCTGGGATCGACAATTAGATTTTAACTAATCTGTTTAGTAGAACCGAAGTATGCATTGTCAAGTTTCAAAGGCTGGATTTTTGGCAACGAATAGCCTCTATAATAAACGAATCAAGTAAACACCTGCGCTCAAAAGTGGTCAATAATAGAATGAAAAATAGATATCTTTGAGAACAATTACTCGGGGTAAACAATCAAAAAGACTTTGCAAATAGCATGGAAACAGACGTCAAATGCCTCAACATCTTGTCAGCGTGTTGGAGAATCTCCATTTTTCATATTTATCAAATTATAATTTTATTTTTTATCAAAAATTATTTTTATTAATATGATTAAGATGATGATTATTATAATGTCTAAATAAACCATTTACAATTTACGCTAAAGCAGTTATGACATATGGTTTCAACTGATGCAGCTTTCACCAATGCCCTTTTCAACTCTTCCTTATGTATCACTCCTTTTAACTTCACATTCTTAAACTTTATTTCAAGCTTAAATATTTTAACTAATTCTAATTGATCAATTTTATTTCCTTAAGATATATCATAAAAACTTTAAATACAATAGCTTACATCGTTAAATTCCCATTGGAAACTCATTATGAAAGACAATACATCACACTGATTCTATTGACAATAAAAGGCCAGCTGAAAACCAGTCCATGCTTTGATATTGTTATAATGTTGTTTCCTTTTATACATCAGCGGGTTGATAAGCTGAAGAAGCCAACAGATTAATTCGCATCATGTTGTCTCGTCTCTATATTAGAGGAAATTTTGCCCGATTATATGATTGAATGCCAGTGTATGTGCACTGGAAATCATCATCTAGTTTATGAGTAGCCTAAAGTAAAATCTGCACAATTATGTAAATCAAAGACACCATGATTACCCAATTATGCTTACCTAACAAAAGTTCTATACAAATGGCATTTGTAAGTGCTGTCGGTGATTTTATATAACAAATCCCCCAGCTTAGAATATATATCGTCTGATTACATTTTATAACACAAAGATTCATGAATGTAACTGTACACAGATCCATAAAATGATACTTTTGATTATGGTGAAATAGTTTAATTTGCCTTCCTGTATCTAAAATCTTAAAAGGTATCTTGGAAAAACATTTTGTTCAATTCAATTTTTTCAAACGCAAAAGACCATACGAGCAACGTTTCATAACAGTTAACGTGCATAAGTAGTTTAGTTTAAACACATTTATTCATAAATATACACATAACATAATATATGTTCATCAATATAATTATACAATTTTGAAATTGATTAGACCAAAAGTAATGAAATACAGTTCTTCGCCGATTCTATTTGAAACATACAACAAAATTATGGTATCAATATATTAAGAAAATATGTATGTGTCACGGTTCAGAATTGTTCACTTTTTAAGGGAGAAGATGTGTAAGCGGCCGGATAGCTTAGTCGGTAGAGCCGCGGAACGGTATTCTGAGGGTTTCGGGTTCGAGTCCCGGTCAGGCTGCACATTTTTTCACCCTGTGACAGTTGGCGCCCAACGGGGGACCATGACTGATATAGCTCAGAGTTTAATTTACATTTCTCTGTAACTCTGTGAAATTCGAGGACGAATTTCAATATGGCAGGGGAGTAGTTCACGGTTCAGAACTGTTCACTATTTAGGGGAGAAGATTTGTAAGCGGTCGGATAGCTCAGTCGGTAGAGCCGCGGAATGGTATTCCGAGGGTCCCGGGTTCGAGTCCCGGTCAGGCTGCACATTTTTCTCACCCTGTGACATATGAATAAGTTACAAAAAAGGATACGTACATATTCAAATTATATATATTACATGACAAGACATGTTATAATTTAGATAAAGTTATCCTCATTAATTAAGGATTGACTTCATTTGGCTGGTTCTCGAGTATATAATTTTAATGTGTAAAATGACTGCGGTAATGAATAAATGATGTTCCAATAGATCATGTTTCAAACCTCTTGCATAATTTGATACATTCATAAACTGCAGAAAAAATAATATCATTTGCTTTAATTGATTTTGATTTGAGCTAATAAGTATGATATTGTATTCAACAGAATATGTCTTATGTTACTATACTTTTATATTTTATATTTAGTATGATTTTTAATAAGAATAATTCAAGAGGTGAAATTCAAAAACATTTAGAAATAGAAAGATCATCGAAACACGAAGCTATCTAATTTGTATGAGGGGGCTACACCCCCGAGTGTTAATCGGATTGCTGAGTGTTTTGGTGCTCTTTCTTCTTTTATCATCTCCTTTGTATCATAGTCAAACAGAAAAACAAGTTCCCAATATGAAACCCCCCAAAAAACGTAGCATATGAACAAGCATCCTAATATGATATATTTTATCGCTTTCCCGTTTTCTGCCATCACAATAAGTAAACCCTTGCAAAAACGAGCCAATCAATGGGCATGCTATGGAGTGCGGGTAACTAATAACTGTACTCCAGTTCACGCACTGTGCATGTATATGTATGTATACAATTTAACTCGAACATATCTTCAACAGAAAGGTCCCCAAACTATACTACAATAGCTTCTTAAATTAAAATTCAAAAACTGCATCACACAATACTTAATCAATTGTTCTACTTTAAATAAAGAATCCTACAGACTCAAATAGTCCATGCCAACACCGCACATATGACATATAAATATTTTGTAATGCCCTTAGATTTAGTTTTTTCTTTCTTTTTTAAGATTTATAATTCAAACTCTGACGTCAATTGGGAATAGAAAGAAAAGTTTAATATAATTAATGAGAAAATATCCTTTTATCTCTGTTTGCAAAAATTCCCTAGCAATTTATGATATTTCATAATACTTGTATAAAAGTAAAAGATGGTATTTAATTTGCGGGAACAAAAAGTCACGTTCGTCGGATAACCTTTTTAGATGTTACCACTATTTAATAGATGAGTAATGCCTTTTGAAAATCTTTAACACTTTTTTATTATGTAAGATGTTGGAGTGTGTTTTTGTTTGCTTTATATTTATAACGTTTATGACTAGAATATATTATTTATTAAGAAAATACAAAAAGTAAAAATATATAATGTTGTACATGTGTTACTAAAATGAAGACAAAATACTACTTACTTTTGTTTAATATATTATCTTTTCGTTTGTTATTTCTTATTTTGTCAAGAGTTCTATTTTTTATGTTTTATTATTTTGTTTATTTCTAATTTGAGTGTTTGTGTGTTGTTTTTGATACATTTTACGTTAAACGCTTTTGCTAAAGTGCTTTTTAATAATAATTTATATTAACTTTTTTGTTTAGTTTTACATGGCCACTGTTGAGCGTTACCGGTGGAGGAAAACATCTGATGCCCCTTCGAGCATTTATGCAGGCACGAACAGGCATCTGTAGAACCACTGACTGATGTTCTGTTAACCAGCTAGACGTTTTTATTTCAAAATAAATAAAGGACCCTGAAAAGATCCGAACCCGCAGAGATAAGGGGCAGTAATGATGCCAATAAACTGAATCGCTCCGCCACGGACGCCCTTTATACATTAACACTACATATCTCACTTTTAACTGATTTTGTTCGTATATATTACATGTTGCTTTGTGAATGTGCTTGCTTACTCCTGTATTTTTATGTTTGTTGTGTGTTTTAACATCTGACGTCAAATATTTCACTTTTTTTGAAACGGATATAAAACAGTACAAAAGTCTTGTCGTATGGAAACATGTCAATTAGGGCGCCATTTGTCACACAAAAAAATGTTTTTTTTTCTCATTTTGTTGTATGTAATGTAACCTAAAATAGTATACGACAATACTTGCGTTAACCTGATTTAAGCTTTCATAAACTATTCCATAACAGTTTGCTGATGAAGAGTGTGTGTTCCTGACACTTACATCAATTGAAAAGCCCTGTCACTTCTTTTATATCTGTCTGTAGGAAACATTAAAACTAACTTATAATTTGTGTCTTTACCTGCAAAACTTCAAAACTGAAATACTGGAAATATAGTGTAATAAAGAACATGTAATATTCTTGTTTTTTAAACTTATTTAAACAGATTATTGGAAAAAAAGGTACAGGCTCTTTCATTCGATACATTATGTTGTCTATGTTATATTTGTCATTTGTGTTACGTATGACATTATCATATGACATTTTTATGAAAAAAAATAATATATTATGTATTTCAAATGAAAATTAAAACAGGAAAAGCACACAAGGGTTCGTGATCTTATTTTATGACAACCATTAACAATATGCTTTAAATTTGACTTATTCGTGCACATCTGGTTTTGATATACATAACCTTTAAACAAGATAGAAATTAAATCATTAATACTTTATTTATATATATATACTATTTTATTTGTCGCAGCCGTGCTATGCTAGACAATCATGTTTTAGTATGTAAATATCATACTTTTTTGTTTAATAAAATTATGTGCTCGAGGGAAATTTTGGATTGATGTTACATGAAAAAATGCAAGTAATCTTAAGCTTTTGAATAACAACATCATAATGTTTATAGTAAAAGTGACTTGCTCATACAATGGTAGATAGTGAGTGAACAGTTTAAAAGTCTAAATTGGTTAACATTTTGCATTAATTTGGTTCAACGTTACGATTTTCCTTCACATGAACGATAAATGACCTAATATGAATAGGTTCCCGCCTTAATGTATCTGTTACGTTCAATTTATAAAATGTGGGGCAGTCTTTTTATATTTAAGTAAGATTTATATTTCATCTTAACTTTTTAACTATTTTCAGTATAAACTCATGGCAATTTACCGTTATAACAGTCAATTTTTTGAAATATATAGTAAATTCAATTTGACAATGAAAACTTGGGCATACGAATGTGTATCCCTGAGCTTTTTTGTCATATGGATATTATTGATATTCATGTTTACAAAATGTTCTCCACATGTTAGGTATTAAGTATGCATGTATATCGGCTTTTATATCTTATGAACACATACGTTTCCCTATACAACATTCTTTCTGTTACTTCGTCTACAAAGAAATGATTGAGCTAATCTGGTTTTATGATAGATATAACAAGAAATTAAAGATTATGTAAAAGATATTAATTTAAGAAGAAAAAGTAAATCTTGTCACATAGGTTACATAAGTTTGTACAATGACACATTGCAATACGTGTGACAAACTGTTTCAACGTCATAATTTTTTTAATTAAGCACTTTTTACAGATTAGTCTGATGTAATATGGTATAAAGTTTAGAGAAAACGGTTCTCACAGTTGACAAGATGATAGAGGAAAGTTGTTATATTTCAGTGTAGGTTAGAGAAAAAACGGAATCCCTAAAGAAAATCCAAACGTCATAATTGAAAATGTTGCAAGGTCGGTTTGATTGAGCCTGTTTATGAAGAGAAGTAGTAATTCCAAGCTTCCGCCCATGCCCCTAGCACTGGCTTAAGCAGAATTCAACATTTAAACATGATTAAATTTTATATGAGTCAATGAATGTACTGTACATACTAATCAGTATTCAATAAATACTTTCAGTTTGATTTTGAATGCATATCTTGTTCTTCATTTAAATGCTTTTAAAATCACCAGTCCGTTTTTTTTATTCGTAACAAAGAATGTTAAGCATAATATTTTTGTTGTTTTGTAAAAGCATCTTTAATATGATCCCTCGAAGTTTCATTTACCACATATTCTGATTACATGATTGCATGACATTCGGATTCTAAAACTATTTTTGAAAGAAACAACAAAAACAAAAAACAACAACATGAAAAAACAAACAAAAACTCCCAACAATCCTCAGATGACTACAATGGTCCTTAATTATTTAGAATGCTGTTATTTTTTAAGAAGTAAGAATGCTACTCAATTACATATTTCCCGCCTTGTGGCTGAAGGGGTACCTTAAAAGGGCTGAAATATCAGAATTGCAGCAACGAATTATTCCTCAGTGATCGTAAGAGGCGATTAGCTCCAGCAGGCTAAGATGGTTTTGTTGATTTAAGTTTTTAACTGCCTAGACTAACCAATTTGAGCTTTCCTGAGACGGCTACACATGAACTTAATTGTATTGGTGCGACGCTTAACAAATGCAACTAGCATTTTTGTACTCCAACGAAATAATATATACGAACCTTCATATTGTTCAAACTGGTCATATTTAAAACTTGGTGTTTTGGTGTCTTTTGTTTTAGTTAAAGATAGATAATGCAAGAATTTGTTTACATATAATTATGTTCTTTGATAGAATCGAACAAGATATGCCGTAAATTTCAAAATTTTGATTATTTCATCTTAAACAGAACACTTATTATGTAATAATGGAAGTGGCATTATGTTGCGTAAGCCTCTGAGATAGAACATTTGCATCAGTTAATATTACATATTATTCATATCTTTTATTTGATACCTCGTTTTAACTACAAATATGTTGCATGATCCTATTTAACATAATCTAAAATTTCTAACTATTGATGCCTAGCTAAAGTTACCGCGAGACTAATTAACCATTATTCAGCTGGAAAAATGTTTCATTACAAGTATTTGTATCGAAATGTCACTTATGTTATATTTTCAATTTGTAATAAATCTGGCTTGACATAAACCTCTGTGCGATTCCAAAGTTTCTTTTATTATATTTAGGAACACATATCATATTTTGATTTTTGCTGTTTAATTATGTTTTATACTTCTGACAAATAAAATGCAGTCTTCAAAGCCCCATTTTCTAAAAGAAAATTATGACAACTTAAATATGTTCAATTTGTTGTTTATTTAGAGTGAACTAAATTTTGTTTCCCAAAATTTGACTTAAAAACTAAGATAGGTATTTTCATAAGAAAATTGAACAACAAATTTTGGGGTGACAATCAGATTATAAATAGCAGGAAACGGTTTTAAAGAAAAGCTACCTCAAAAAAGTGCAAGTACCAATTAAAGATTATTTACTTCAGGTTTAGCTAAAATGTATGAAAAGTGTAATTTAGTTCTGGTTAGTACGTAAGTAATAAAAGGATATTTCTAATAACAGTAAATCTTAGCAGGTGGGCATATGCTTCCTATCACTTCCCAAAACGTAATTTATTATTATTGATAGTGCATTAATTTTCAGGTAAACAAGCATTTTTGAGAAATAGACAAGGTAAACAGGGACGGTCCTTAAACATAGATGTCGACTGAATTTTCTGTTAATATCCACCAAAGTTTAATTTAACGTTCAATTTATAAAAGGTACAGTCAGTTATTTTCTATTTCCGGCAGGCTTATACTTCATCATTAGTATTTTCCATTATCATATATAAATGTTCATGTGTATGTGAGGCTGGCTGGTAAACCCGCAAGTCGGCCTTAATGGCGAGTCTGCTTCCACTATTTCAGACGCTTGAGTCATCATAAAATAGATAACACACTTCATATAAAGCTTCTTTTATTTGTTTTAAGTTATCACTTAATTTGAGTGCTCAAAGACGAAACGTATTTTCTATCCTTTAACTTTTTGTTGCCGACTATAATAAAGACTAAATACGCTATACGTCATTCATTTTTATTATATTTCTTCGTAATAAATAATAAATTATTGTTAATACATGTGACCTGTTAGTTTGGCTTTGCTATAAAACAATTCCCCGTATAACTTGCGGGGGCGGCGGGAGGGGGCAAAACCAGTATTGCTTCTCACCGATAACTCCGATGCGCCGATAACTCAGACGGACTCGTATACCCTTTTCAAAATAAAATGCAAATGCAGGGGAAGTCAATACTTTAAACAATATAAAACATGTTAAGTGTATTTAAGAAAAAAGAAATGATCGGCAACCCTGTCAACTATTTTTTTTACTTTTTTTTGCAGACAAAGAAATAAAACACAATATGCCTGTATTGCAGTAAACAGTTTTAAAATACTCCCACCAAAGTCATTTTTAAATTTCAATAACTACACACTTCTATTTTTAATTGCTTTTACCTCTGATATATTGCACAACGAAATATGCTTGTAGATCTAAAAGCTTATGGAGTTTTTTTTCTAAGATTAATTGTTTGTTTTGTTTGTAGAAGTAAACATAAAATTGAGTATAATAATAAGGAATGCTATATCGCATAATTCGCACAATGGTGTTCAGACAAAAATGTTGCCGATAATTACTTTATGTTACAAAGGCAAAAACTGATTAAGCATGCGTTATACAGAAAAAACAAAAGAAAATAGTGTTATCATGAATTAAAGTTTGTTTACTCTTTATAAATACATGCAAACATTTATGTCCTTTAATTTAGATGTTAATGTAACAACCATGCGTGAAACATTCAATTTTGTTTTTCGTGTGACTTACTCTCCATCCGTAAATTCCTCTCGTGTATTTTACTATACAGTTTACACATAACATCTTAACTCTGCATATCTTTCAGTATGATTTTATATGAACTTTAACCGAAAATATCTTTAACACTTTAGTGACTACTACTTTGGTCCAAATATTTCGGGAATTGGTCTAAAAAGTTGTTTTGATGATTTCTAGCACAAGTTTGAAGAAGGGTAGTCTAAGGTAAAAACACACAGCTAAATATAAGAAAACCGTGTGAAATTCTGGATGCGACTGTTTCAGTAAACTATCATAGAAAATGTTGAGGAAGAATGTTTTCATGATTTCTAGCTCAAATTTGGTTTCCTGGGCACAAACAAGTTCACACAGCCAAGTTATGAAAAAAAAAAAACTCTCTAGAGAAACATTTCCTAAAAAGTTGTAGAAAGTTTGTTGACATGATTTTTATGTCAAGTTTAGATATAGGTCGCATGAGGTAAAAAAACTACGCCACAAAGCCTATATGTGATAAACAATATTGTTTACACTCTAGAGGTTACATTTGCAGCGTATTTATGCTGGAATTTGGACAGAACGGTGGTTTAGACAATTAACACGTCAAGTTTGAGTATGCGTCATCTGGGGTTAAAAATCAGGACGCAAATGCTAAATATGGAAACACATTGTTAACAATCATGTGGCTATTTTTTCGGTCTAAATATGAAAACTGGTCTGAAAGGTTATTTAGATAATTTTTAGGTCAAGTTCGTATATGGGTCTTCTGTGATGAAAGACTAGGTCACACAGCCGAAACATGAAAAACTAGGTCACACAGCCCAAATATGAAAGCAAACTTGTAAATCTCAGGAGGCTACTCTTCCTGTCTAGATATCCTGCAATATCTCATAAAAGGTTCAAAATGTCACACAGGTCACACTTGGTCACATAGCCCAAATATGTAAAAATCTTGATACACTTGCAATATTAGGACATTAATTCTGCTTCCATACAAAGTTAACAATTATAATTGTTTCTTGTCATTAGAACCTTAATCAGATGAGTAATATAAGAACCATCATATCCCTCTTGTGAATGAATGCTGTAAGGACGTCTTGCTTTATGTTCAATTGGCAGACTTGTATTTCTATTCATCAACTTATAACGATCCCCTTCAAAGAGTATAAAGCTATTTAATATGTTATGAAATCTTTTTTTTATAAAAGTTATAAACGGTACACTTAGTTTTTTTCCACAATAATATAGCCTTCTTGAAAGAGTTGTAAATACAGAATATTTCGTAATCTTAATTTTTCACGTTTCACACATAGAAATATTCCAGAACATAATATTATGGTAAGTAGGTTAATAACAGTTTTGCATTCTTTTGCATGAATTATACATTCTTAAGGAAATATACCAGTATTATTCATGGCACATAATAATATGCTTTTTTTCAAATTCAAACAGATAATTCGTAAACTGCAAGTAGCATGCATAAAGTTATGTACACGTTAAGTAAGTTTGAATACGCCGCCCATAAAGCTCCAACAATTCTAAAGAATTGTTCGTAATTGTTTTAATCTGTTACACTTCCAGAAAAAAATCATTTTGACCATAAGGCTGGATCATATTTTGCTTGTTTAGTTTGGTTATTTGTAGAATCAGAATATTTTTGTATCTATCCTTGATGTCAAAACAGAAGTTAATGTATTCGATAGAATAGAGAGAAATACAATCCCTAAAGAAGGTCAAAAACGCCAATATTGAAACTGTTTGTTTGAGCCTTTTCATGGACATTCTGAAAATTGCAAGCTACTGTCCACGCACCTAGCACCGGTTTAAGCAGTATTCAACATTTAAACATGAACTTTCAAAGTGACACGTTTGTGAGATTACATGTATACGTTTTGCCAAATAATATAATTTAAGCGATACTATATTCAGGTGATCTAAAATGCTTTAAATCGATGGTTTAAAACGTTATCTGAAATACACGTCCGCCCTTTCTAATGAAGACATACAATCTGTCTTATGCATAAGGTAAATTATATTGAACACATACTTTCTTTATACCTCGGCTTTCTTTTCTTTTTTCTTTTATCATATTCATGTTCCTTAAGAAAAATAATCATGACAATCCCAGACCAAAATGATGCATGCAATCTCAATTTGTCTAAAAACGATGGGGATAAATTGTTCTTGTCTACCACAGCTTCTCACAAAATCTCTGATAAATTTGCCTAGAAGTTATCCTCTACATCACGCACACAGTACATTACAACATTGCCTTGTCGTGCCGCCAAGCTTTAATATGATTTTGATATATAGCTAGAAACAAAAGGTGTGGCGTTGGCTTTTATGAAACAAATTTTCTTTTCATTAGCTGTGGATATACTGTATTCCTAAAAATGTTCGCGGATACAATATTTCGCGTTTTTCACAACGTCGGCATTTTCGCGGAGACAAACTTTCGCGGATATGTAGTAACCGCGAATTCCGCGAATCTTTAGTCGCTACGGCCTAAATTACAGTTTTTGGTGGCTACGTTTTTGATGCATGACCTTGCCTGTTGGGTGCTTTTAATTATTTTTTTTTTTTTGACAAGTCGCGCCTAAAGCGCAACGTTACTCGATACATTTTCATCTATTGACTACTTTCATTTTTCTTTACCTTTTTCATTATGTGATTAAGTAAGATTTAGTCAAACCCGTTAGCTTTTATTCTCATTTGAATCATAACTTTTCTTCAAAATGTCGATACGTATTTTTTACACATTATCGGACTGTACATCGCTTTCATTATAACAACATAACAGCTGTTTATCAATGTAGCGCTTGATCGCTTTTGTACTTTTAACAAAGGATTACACCTACTCCAAGCAAATAAAATCCAAGTCATTCAATGTTCACAAACTGTAAATGCGTTTTGTCAACGCGGTGACTAACCGTCAATTAGCATGATAATTACTAATAATTGATATTTTCTTTTTCAGCGTGCAAACTAGTATCAATAACATACATAGATAATTCTTTACACATTTCTATAGCACCTGTGTTTTTATTATTTTTGTTGTGTGTGTAAGTAGATTATAATAAATATTCTGCACTTTTTTATGTTATATTTGGTTGAAGCTAGAAATGTTCGCGGATTTGTTATAAGTGACATATTCGCGGCTATAAAGATTCGCGGAATCATGCCTACCGCGAAAACCGCTAACTTAAAATGCGCGAAATCTTTTCTAGGAATACAGTACAATATGTTTTCAGAAACCCCGTGGCCAGGCCGATTTTTTGCAATTATATAAGACATGTTAAATAAAAATGGCACGTGCTATGTAGATTAATCATTAGAGTTAATGCCATCATTTAAACCTAATTCGGAAGAAAAGTATTTCGTACCTTAAATGATTTATCAATGATACTTGTGCAACGAACACTGTAGTTTGTTCATGTTCTGAGTATACTTTATTGCGTATAAAATAACGCATAAACTGTCTTTTACATACTACATTTTATAAACCCATTTCCAAATTGTCAAAGTCATTGCAGAATATTGAAAGGTGATTGTATTCTGTGTATTAATATGTCATAATGTATTTTGAATTTGTTTTTATTACAAATTGTCGATTAAGCGACACTCACGGTTATAATCATGTGCGTTCACATTATAAAACTTCCGGACAAATGATAAAAAAGTTATAAACGACAGAAGAAAAGCCACCTGTATGCCGTTAGCTCATAACAAATGACACAAACAATACCCAGAAGGTCGTTTGTTGGTAAATTCGGATACTACGGACTCAAATCAACTGGCTTAAATGCGGTGAAATATCATACCTTGGATCGTATATTTTATTGCTTCTTTGTATGCATTCTATAAGATTTAAACATACAAAACATTAAATTCCATTTCGGATCTTCTAAACAACTGCGAATTTTCATAAGGAATCGATCGTTATCGCAAGTTATCAATGATCTAAAAAATGTGTGAAGGAAGTGGGTATCTCTCCCTTTTTCATGTTTTAGTTTACACAAATTTATTTTCATTCGATTGTGTTGGAAGCTATAAGCTTATTGAAACACTCTCGAATCCGTTCCTGGAACCAACCAGTACTAAGCAATGCATGTAAAGTTTCTTGCTTAAGGAAACAACGGCTTGCCCCTGACAAGGTTTGAACCCACGCGGTCATGTTTTATGAAATTTATGTTTCACTTTTAGACCTTATAGCGACAGATACATGATTCACTTCGTTATAAATGTTCTATTTCTAAAATGCTTTTATTTCCTCGTTTAATAAATGATAGATACATGTTAGAAAGTTGAAGATGACACAAAGAAGTTAAAAATTTTAACATTAGGGCATTTATAAAATCCGGATAGGTTTAGCGGCCGTTGACCGTAACTTTATTTTCAAGCACCGTCAATAGAGAGGCTCAATCAAACTGAGCTTGCAACACTTCATTTTTTCCTTTTGAGCGCGTTATTGAGAAATTCTGTTTTCTCTACATTAAGGTTCAATGCACTTTGCACAATTTCGAGACAAACATCATCGACCGGTTTATTTTCATTGTCTCCAATGGCAATATAAAACGCCGGGCTAAAGAATTATATCTCTGTCTTCATGGTACAAATGCTATTTGTTATATGCCATTGAAATCAGGACATTGATCGTCATGTGTAAACAAGTTAGGCCGGCTATGATCAAATACGTCCTTGTAGTGGTATAAAAAGTAATGTTGCTTTTCTTTGCAACAGAAGAAAGTAAACAGGGCGAAACTCACAATTGATTTAAATTTAAAATCTTGAATGTAGATTTCCTTTTATTAAATATTATCGAAAGGATCTGTTGAAAAAAAACAACAACAAAAACAACAACAACATAACAAAAAACTGAAAAAGCTGTGAAATATCTGTCACGGCACGTTTTTGAATAAATAGAAACTTATCATTGTTAAGGGTAGGTTTATTTATTTTATTCAAAATAACGTGAAAACTATAGTTAAGTCAACATGCACGTCCATGTAAAGGTATGCCAAATATTTTATGACAAACAACCAACACTGACCGGGATAAGAGACAAATTAGACTATCCGACTTTATAGACATATAGCTTAGAATTTGTCTTGACTAATAAATAAAATAAGTCGAAGTGGTATTGTTATCGGTTTGTTTTGTAAATGAAATGAACCTATTGGAAGTCAGTTAATCAATTGAAATGTTTGAATTAAGTTCAATGACTGAACTATAGTATGAAAACTTAAATATTAAGCAAGTACGAAAAAAGAGCCAGCTATTACGATTGATAGTGGAATAAGTGCGACAATCCTTAAAATGTCATATCATATAACAGACACAATCGTGCACGTATTTTGTCACGATTTCTTGTTGTAATTTGATTGTATCAAAATAGTATTACTAAATAAAAAATAACTCGGCCTAAAAAGCCTACCAAGTTGAAGTTAGGATTTGTTAGATGTTAAAGATTATACATTGTTTGATGTTAAATCGTATACATTGTTATATGTTTAAGTGTGTCATTGCTGATGTTAAGATTTGCACATAATTATGTGTTAGAATTTGTACATAGGTTGAATTTTCAATTTGTATATAGTTTGATGTTAAGATTTGCACATAGTTAGATGTGACGATTTGAACATTGTTTGATGTCAAAATTTGTACATTGTTTGATGTTAATATTTGTACATTGTTTGATGTTAAAATGTGTACGTTGTTTGATGATAACATTTGTTCATTGTTTGATGTAAGATTTGTACATTGTTTGATGTTAAGATTTATACATATCTTGATGTAAAGATTGTTACATTGTTTGCTGTAAAGATTTGTATCTTGCTTATTGCTATTATTTGTAACTTGCTGAATCTTAAGATTTGTTTTCTTGATTAATGGTGTACAATAGGCATAATTTAAATTAGTATTTCAAATATTGATTAAAAAGCAATTGCAATGTATCATTTGGATAATATTGTGGCTAATGTGAGCCATTCATATTTTCGTCTCGCATCCCGCCTAGCGAAAGGGCGCATATGGCGGGGTCGCAGAGCGGATAAAAGTCTTATCAGCGAGAGCGCGGGGCTAAGTTTAATAAATGAAACTTTGCACTGCGGATGCACGGAGCAGAATTAAAAAAAAAATAAAACTACAGGGGCACAGAACAAAAACACGCTAATTAGCAGGGCACGGATCAAAATACGCTTATTTGAAGGGGCGCATGATAAAGTTTAATAAATAATATTTCGCCCGCACCCCTACTAAATAGCATGTTTTCGTCCCGCGACCCCGATAAGCGAAATGTCGAGAATTAACAAGCTAATATTGCGGGGGCAAAAGCTAGGGGCGAAAACACGCTTAATAGCAGGTACGACAATAAGCGTAATTTGCTCTGCGCCCCGCCGTTTTATTTCTAAATCTCGCGCTGCGCCCCAGCGTTTGGCAAATAGTATAGTGGCTGTTTTGGGCCATTTATGTTTTCGCCCTCATACTCCGCCATGCAAATATTCGAGAATTTGCAAGTAAAAATTGCGGGAGGCGAAAACGAAAACACACTTATTGGCGGGGCGCTATTAAGAATACTTTACCTCCGATCCCCTGCTGTTTTATTTCTTAAATCTTGTTCCGCGCACTAGCGTATGTTGGGTGATAGTATGGTGGCTGATTAATGTCATTCGTGTGTTTGCCATGCGAACCCGCCAAGCGAATAATAGAGAGAAAAAAAGTTAAAATAGCGGTGTCGCGGAGCACCAACACTCTAACAAGCGGTGGCGCGGGTAAAGTTTGATGAAGAAAACTTCGCCCGCACCCCGCCAATTAACGTGTTTTCGTCCGGCGACCCCGCCAAACGAAAGGTCGAGAACGAAAAATTGAAATTTTCATATATGAAGCCTTTTTGATTTTATGATGATTAACTGTCATTAATCGAGAAAATGTCAACTGTTAAAGATATACACGTTTTTATTGCGTTATCGTAATTTTTGTTTGTAAGCGTTGTTTATTTCTTTCAGAAATAGTGGCTTATGCTTTAAACCTTATGAGTGCATGTGAATTCGAATTATATATGAAAGCATATCACTGTCTGCCGTCTTATAAGACGCATATTCAAATAACTGACCATCCTTCGTTGTTAAATAATATGATTCCGATTAACATAAAAATGGAGTTTATTCATATTTTTGTGTTGATGTTTTGTTAAGTATATCTTATTTTGATATTATTTTTTAAATAAGTAAACAATTTTCGGTTGTTTAAGTGCGGCTTGTTACACAGCTCATACGTTGTTATTATAATGATATGCGGATGGCACACTCTGCCAGAAATAAAATTATGTCTTTGAAGCAATATTTTGTTTGGCTGACTTATTTCAGCATTTTTGTTTGAAGTCGTACAATTATCGAGAAATACAAAAGTAAAGAGCGTAGCTTCTCTAGCCGCCATCATTATTAAAAAAATGCAAAAAATGCGACTAACACATACAGCAGTATTGACTACATGTATGATTCTCAGTGTTTCACATTCTTAATTTTTTAACAAACATTTCGAACGAAAGAGTGCAAATTTTATCCATATAAATACTGTAGATTTTATTCCTTATAATACACCGCTGCTCAGGAATAGGGAGACAAACGTAATTGCACCAATCAAGTTTTATAATTGAATCACAAAGAGTAGAGATACTTAAATAAACCGTCTGGAAATCAAGATTACCAATTATTGCTTCCAAGTCGATGACATTAAATCAGGGAGTGAAGTTCTGCTTCTTATATAGCATAGAAACTTTAATTTACCCAAATCAAAGCTGTATGGATGTATCACGTTAATGAGCTGCTCTATTTTATCAACAGAAGGTCTGTTAGTAACATTAGCATCTTATTGAGTGCTGTTTAATAGGTTAGATACAATAATGACATTGAACAAATCCTGGATCATTTGTATTAAAGTACATTGTGATAAAACATTTTTATAGTATCATGGTGCGTTCTATATCCAAAACCAGGCACCTTGCTTATGTCATATTCCCCCGAGCCTTATTCTTCAAAAAGAAATGTGCATGTTTTATTTTCAAAGTTTTATATTTCTTGTTTTCAACCAAACTAGCTTGAAATAAGCAAATAGGAAGCGCTGAAATTGTTTTTCTGTTTTCGGCAATTTTATCTCTTTCTTACATTGTAAAAGTGTAATGATCATAATAATGTCAATCAAAACACGTTTTTAAGCATGACAGTGGTTAGTATTACCTAAATCAAAAACATGATGACTAAAAAGCCAGGCCGGGCATGCCGATAAACTGAAAATAAATGCTAAAACTTGGAAAATCCGCCGGAAATAAATGAAAACCAAAAGAGGATAGTGAACATTGCATACTAAAATTGATTGAGCCTGTTAATGAAAGATAATGAAAGATGCAACGTCGATGAGAGAACTTTTTGTTTTGACATGTTGACGATCGTTGGGTTTATAATAAAGTACATTTGTCACTAACCAGCATGTAGTAAAGTAATCATATACGGATGCATAAATTAATGATGGACGACATTCTGATGCCCGACTTGTCATGTATGTTTTTATTACAGAAAAATTTATTAACATCTCCTTAAATTAAGCTGGTCAATAATGAAAGGACTGTTATTAAATAAGCAGTATATTGAAAGCATTTAGTTTGAAATGTAGTAACATAATAGAGAAATGGACGGTAATGAAATTGCAAGTAACCGGCATTACCCAAAAGCATCCGCTTAAGCAGATGCACAGTTTGAGATTTTGAATTACGAAACATCCGCAGAAGTGTTCATACACGGTCAGCATGGAAATTAAATGTGAAAATTTCGTGCCATTCCATGAAAAGCGGCGTATGGTCACCAAGTAGATAAAAACTTATATCTTAAAAGATAAACAATACATGTATGAATGTTGTTGGTAAATATGAAATTGTTCAATTTTTGCATTTATATAGCAGTCAATGAGTCAAAAACATCAGCATTGGAATATCAAAATATTGACTTTTTATCAAAAATATGTTATACAAAAGTATACAAGTGGCCATGATACAGTTCCGTTGTTTTTTTTTTTTTATAAATTATAAACATTTGAATTAAATAAACAAATCTGCTCGTTATCTACCAATTCACTATAGTCTCGGCATGTATCAAAATTATATCCTTCCGATTGAACAATTAAGTTTCAAAAACGAAACATTTTCAAAATTGTTTAATATCAAAATTTATACAGTGACGAGGTTAAATAAGAACATTCATAGGCAATTAAACTGGAATTTTTACCAAAACCAGTGTATACAACAGAAGGATCTAAGACAAAGTATGATGCCGAAACATAGCTTAAATTTCATTTTCATTTCACATAAACAAACCAAAAGCAAAAGCATATACTACTGTAGCATCGACGTTACTATCGCTGAGACACAGAGGCAGCTTTGGTAGAAGGAGTCGTAACAGCTTAATTCTGTTGATGTTCGCCAAAGCTAGATTAAAACTGACACTCAGAGAACATCGGTGAAAGAACTAGATTAAGGCCAACGATTGAGAGGACAAACCGATACTTAAGGTCAATTAATTTTATTTATCAGCATTGTCCTTTGCACCTTTCCGATAAAAGAGACACGTAATAAGATTCAGGGTTCAACGGCAATCATATGAGCTATCAGTTGTGCTGAATAATTGAGTTGGTCTATATAATTAGATATCATTATTTAGAAATTTACTTCGATATCAGATGAGACAGTCTGTAATAGTTTAGAATAAAACATTGACACGGTTACCTTTAATGTTTAGGAATTATTGAAATTTACGTTGTGTACTATTATTTAATTATTCTTAAAAACATTTTAATGGTTTCAAGAACTAAACACTTACTTGTTAAATACCGACTATATTGCTTAGCAACTGGTTTTGTTGAATTCATATATTTGGGCATTATGTATAATAAACATTGAACTTTGATTCGAAACCTTTAACAACTTTATTTTCAGTAAAATTAATTTCTATTCTTTCATAAAAATAAAATACATATAATATGTTTTCAACCAAAGGTTTGTTTGATTGTTGTTTTATTGTAATTTTTGTTGTTGTTTTTTTAAACAAAGGAATAGTTTTAATTCATCGATAATATCAAAATTTTACAAATATTCAGACATAAATCTTAGTTATAACTGCACATGCTACAATAAGACTCAAGTCAAATTTATAATTTGTAAGACAAAATGTGTTCTTTCCTTAATGTTATAACAGCTAAACACCTTCATAAATTTGACTTCCAATGTAACATTTCAGGGTTGCGTTCATTGCGCGCCGCCCTTTGTTATTTATCTTGCTTATCATATTTCAGTAACATAAGTAAAGGCAGCGCTGAGGGATTCAATTATATATAATGTTATCAGTTTCAAATTGTAGTTTCACTAGGGAAAAACCCGTATAATGGCAATAACATCATACCAAAAGGCCAATTTAACAACTGCCATCATCATTTACGAACATTTTCTCATTGAAATAAAATTAAATTTGCTGCAAAGGAAATATTTTAAAAGCAGTGTAACAAAAGAACGCCTAATGAAGAAGTTACACACCTATATATAAATATAATTTAAAGTTTATTTAAATTATTACTTTTACTTAATAAAGATAGATTATTGCTATCATGATATAAAGATGTCTGAAGCTATCTGAAGAGGCGTGAGAAATGTAGAAGAAATTATTTTCTCTCATCAATAGACGCGTTTAAATGTCATGATAATTTCATAACATAGGCATAATGAAGTTTATCACGTACAACAGGGTGTTGCTGGGTCGTGTGGGGATTGAGTTAATTATGTACAAAAAGGGGACCTAAAACGTATAGAAACAGATACGCATTTTATCCCGAATGTTTCATACTTTTAAAGTTGTTATTCCTTTTCGTTATCCATTTGGATGAATTCACGTAACTCTAATATAATAGTTAAAATTTCACAATCTAATCTGAAAATGAATATTTGTGCGGCGCCTCTGTCAAGAAGTGTGGGTTGTAGCATTTATATAGAAACACACTCCACGTTTCCATTTGGGTCTATAGATGTTCTTTAGATATTCATTGTCTCTTTATTTCCTATCAATGGCACATAAATCTTATACACCGTTTAATAAAAGGCACATTAACTACCAAAATGCAATAAACTTGGAAACAAAAAATAAGTTTAGAAAACAATTCGTTGGCTTTACATCTGAACGATTTCAAATTATTTGCTTATTTGACCATGTGTAAAACTGTAGCAATTTAAATATTTGTATGAAATTTGAAATACTATTTTATTTACCCTTTTCTACTGTTATGGAACTCTTTTTAATATTCACGTTTGTTTACGTGATACGCAGGCAACGTATTTTTCTTTACAAAAAAATCAAAGTTATAACTACATCAAAACTCAATGTTTTAATGCAGCATGTGTAAGTAGAGAGAAATAAAGAATTCCTTAAGAAAGTCCAAAACAATAAAAATGTTAATGTTGCAGGCTCGGTTTGATTGAGCCTGTTATTGGACGGTTGGAAAGTGCAACTTACGGTCCATGCGCCCTAACAACGGCCTAAGCAGAATACAACATTTTGGATGAACTTATAAAATTTAGGATTTTGAAACATCCGCAGATTTGAACCTGCACAAAAAATCCTGTTCAATATTTTGCTTAACAATAGAAAATATCATGCTTTAAATGAAAGAAGATATCTTAAATGAACTGTGAAAACATTGAAATTGATCTTAAAATTACTCAGCATTTGTTCTCTATTTCTGTTGTTTCTCGACCTTGTTTGCATTTATGTTTAAACTGGTGTGATATACTGTAATCTTAAATACTGTTATTACAAAATGATACAAATAATACCTTACTGTTTATGCTGAGAACGTATGATAAAAGTATAAAAAAAAAGGACCGAAATTTGCATGAAATGCATATTGTTTCAAAGATAATGATAAATATAACACAAATGCAACATTTTAGTCCACTAACAGAAGAGAGAGTGTCGCTGTTAGCAGAAAAGGGTAATGTAAACGTTGTTTGGTGAATCGTAGTATTGTATGATTATTATATAGTTTGTAATAAATGTTGAACAGTAAATTAACTTCAGTTCATTTAAATACATCACGTTTGATATACGCTTGCTGTTTTACCAAGAACACAATTGAGTATGATATATATGCACATTTAAAACAACATGCAGAATACATATATAGTCAAGAATATAGGACATGTGTTACTTCAATTCTGCTTAGTTTGACAAAGTAGGACACAAAAGACAAGTGCATTTGTGTTAACTAACTGGTTGTTTAACTGAACAAGAACCTCATCTGCTAATTATCTAAACGGATGTCACAAATAATTATTTGGTACTAATTGAATATAATGTTACATTTTTTCTTTGCAACCGTTTCATAACGCCAATTACAGCTGGTCTTTCGTTAGCGTTTGAATGACGGATTGCAGAGTTTGGGGTCATGATACATTCAAAACAGGGAAAACCCACACAGAAACTATTACAAGGGATATGTAAAAGATCACCGAGCACACTTTCTATTAAGTTTTTCCTTTGACATTAAAGTCATTCATGATAATTTCCTGTTTCTTTCTATCAGGCTTTTCTTCTCGTTGGGTGGTTTCAGTATTCCCCACGTAGATTCATTTTTTTGAATGTAGGTCAAATAAATTTATTTAGGAACTATTTTTTAATAGTCATTAATGTTTATGAATTTATACTGATGTTTATGACGACAAGTTGCGCCTATTTTATATATCAGTTTATAATATGTGTCGGGCAACTTTAAATCCGCGATGTTTTATGTCGAAATTGTATGAAATGTGGCAGCTTATAGAAGCTCTATTTTTCCCGTCACACTTTTGTCGTTAATGTCGAGTTTTACTATGGAAAAACCGACAGTTTTTTCTACATAGTATACTACACCACGCAAACATATGTCTCCTTTAGGTAGCGGCTTTAATTTCTCGTCTTTTATAGTGTAGGTCAGCCAGTATCTTATCTAAAAATATCTAGTTCAGCTAATATCAGCATTCAATTTTGAATGTGAAACTTTACTCATTTTTAAAATACAAAACTGTTTTTAAAGAATAAAACATATTATGTCAATTGAACAAAATTTAAATCTGCTGCTATCAAAATTCAATATTACAAATGAAATTGTATACATGATCATACTTTCAAGCACTTCATATAAAATAAAAAAAACAACAACCAGGGTTATTAGGTCGGAGAGATAGACCGAGATTATCATCTTCATAATCGTTTATGTCAAACACAAATTTATGATAATTTATGTGCTCTTTAAAGTATTCTTAAATAAAAGCTGCAACAAAATCTAAACATTACTCAACTTTAAACTGCTTATTACATATTTATGTATATGAATTGTTTCATATGTTGCCTAAAATTCAAATGTTTCAAAAAGGAAACTTGCAAAAGATTTTAAGAAAATATATTCATAATGTAATGGTCAAGTAAATTTTGTTTCTCTTAAATAAGGGCGATCAGAGTTAAAAGCGTTTAAACGTTTTTCATTTTTTCGGTTAGTTTACATAATGATACTCATTAGCTTTATTACTTACCCAGCTTCTGATGCCTTTGATGTTTAAACATACATTGCATCATAGTTTGGGGGCCTTTCTGTTGAAAATATGTCAGAGTTAAATAGTATACATATACATGCACAGTGCGTTAACTGGAGTGCAGGTATTAGTACATGCACTCCACAGCATGCTCATTGATTGGCTCATTTTTTGCTGGGGTTTACATATTGTGACGGCAGAGAAAGGCAAGCGACAGAGATATCATATTCAGATGCTCGTTCATTTGTTACTTTTTTCCGGGACTATGAAACTATGAAAGAGAAAGAACATCAAAAAATCACGAAGGTCAATGGGTCTCGGTGATTAATTTCAAAGCATTGGAATGACAACCCGCAATATTATACAAAAATTCAAGAAAAATTACTCTATCACCATGCAAACATCTTATATAAAAAGGAATTGATAAAAAATAATTGCACTGAGCGTAGAAGTCATTTGCCTGATGGCATTGGTTTTATTGACGTCATAGTTGACGTCATGTGGCGAGTAAACATTCGTTTTATTTGTGCTACATCGTGTAATAATGCACTTGACAGCACTATCAGTTGGATAAGGAAATATTGTGAAGTGTGAAAGAATTTACATTTAACACTTAATTTCCGTGTTTTAAAAAAAAATGTTTCATTTGTTCATTTCCCCAAAGAAAAAAATCGTTTCCATTCCATAGGCTTAATGTGCCTAAGGAAATTAAAGAGTTAAACGTATCAGATTATTAAGACAATAACTGATATGTCTGGTTTGATAGCTATATTTAGTATAAAGAACCCTTACTGCCAAAGACATTTTGTCTGAGTTGTTAGCCTCGAAATTGCATCATATTCATGCAATAATAGCCTTCACATTTGTTTTTACTAACGGCTTTATCCAGCAAGGCGCAATTTATTGAGACTGTGTTATAATTTACATTGACATTACAGGACTTAATTCCTTAACAAGTGCTTTGAATATTTTACACGAATAATGCATTCTATAATTGAAACATCAAGGGCCTATAATGATGCATGAATGCCAGATTATCTACCAACATAAGGCCCTGTTACTGATCTTGTTATGTTTATGTTATAAAGCATTTTTTTTTAGACAACAACGTATAAAATATTGCAAACATATATTTTACCTTAATCTTTGGCTATAATAAGACTAATCCAACAGGTGAAATACAAAAACATTTATTTTTGATTATTGCATGTATGTAGCCACACTGTGAACAACGGTCTCTCAAATAAGACTTAGAAAAAAACACATCGAATAATACTTAATCAATCGTTCTACAGACTCGAGTAGTCCATGCCAAAACTGCACTTTTAACTTATTTGTGATTCTCTTTTCAATGCCCTTTTGGAATTTTTAGATTATATAATTGCAAGTCTGACGTCAATTAGGAATGGAAAGAGAAGTTGAATATAATTAATGAGAAAACTATCCTTAAATCTCTGTTCACAAAGTTTCTCTTGTTATTTATAATCATTTATAAATATGAAAATGAAATTTAATATGCGGGAACAATATTAAAAAAGTCATGTTTGTTGTTTAACGATGTTACATATATTTCAAAGATGAGTAATGTCCTTGTTAATCTATAAAAATAATTGTGAATGTTCGGGAAACTTTTTTTCTTTAATCTGATTTGTTTTTATTATAACGTTGATGACTTGCATAAATCATTTATAAAAAAACATACACAAATGTATAAATAAATGTTGTACCTATGTTACTAAAATGAAAAGAGGACACATTTCTTCAGTACTTTTGGTAAAAAAAAAATCTCTTTTCGTTTGTTATTCCTTACGTTGTTAAGTGTTCTATTTTAATTGTTATTTATTTCAACTATGGGTGTTTGTGTTTTATTGTTTGTTGCATTGTATGTTGAATGCTCTTGACAACGTGCTTTTTGATTATAATACATATGGTCATTTTTTGTTTAGTTTTGCATGGCCCCTGTTCAGCTTTTCCGGTGGAGGAAGACATTTGGTGCCCCTCCGAGCATATTTGCACCTAAGAAGAACCACTGACTAACGTGCATTAGGCCATCTAGACTGCTTCTTTACGAAAGAACTTAAAGGACCCTGACAAGATTTGAACCCAGAGAGATAAGGGGCACGTAGTGTAGTTTGACGCCAACAGACTTAAACGAACGCTCCGCCTCGGACACCCCTTTATACATTCACACTCCATATCTTACTTGAAACTGATTTGTTTGTGTATATTACATATCCTTTTGTATATTTGGTTGCTTTCGCCTGCATTTTTTATGTTTGTTATGTATTGTAATCTTAAACAGAATAACAGAATAAATCATATACAATAATTATGTCGTTTCGAAACCATTCGCCTCCACAAATCAGCATGTTTTCGCTCCACGGCCAAGTTACACTGGCGGGGACTTAAAGCGAAACGCGATGATTAGCGAGGGCGCTAAGAAGGTAGTTTTTGCTCCAAGCCCCCCCCCCCCCCCGCCATTGTGTTTCTTTAAATCTTGCTTCGCGCCAACGCAGGGCGAAGTTTTATTTATTAAACTTCCTCCTATCCCTCCGCTAATTAGCCACTTTTTCGCCCAGCGCCACCGTTATTTTAATTTTGTTAATTCTCGATTTTTTGTTTTGAGGGCACAAACCAGCCACCATACTAAGCAGTTAAGGTTACCCATTTAAGTTGCTTATTTTATCTCTAATATCCTTATGATTTTAGTATCACATCAAAATTGTATATATATTATTACTCTTTTAAAATACTATTTCAAATCAATACTTCTATGGTGAAAATATGTCATCAATAACAAATAATGTACCATCTACTAAATTCGATAAGTAATTTTCGTCGTTTAATAAAAAAAAGTGATGTAATAAATTGATATAATGTGCTTATATGTCCATGTAACTTTAAGGAATCTGCGTTTTATTTACTCTTTTAATTGATTGATTGATTGATTGATTAATGTTCACATGCAAAGATAGATTGTGTTTCATTTAAATAGATATAATCAAAAATTGTTAATATTTGTGAATACAATGCTTTTAATCAAACCATTAATATATAACTTTTTACAAAATTCAGTTAACAATAATCAAACAAGAACACACACTATTTGTGTTAATGTCATTTAAAAAAAACGGATTAACTGATAAATCTTCTCTGAAGGACCACATTATTCATGAACGCATGTCAGCAGGTGGCGCCATGTCTGTTCGAAAAGACATATTACAAACTTGTGTTTGTTTAAATTTACCGACAACTTTTGTTTGTCTTGGTTTATATACTATAGGTTCTTTCTGTTTCTTCGCTTACAAGGAAATACTTGAGCTGATCTGGGTTAATTTGACAGTATGAAAAATATGGTACGTAATTAAAGGTTATGTACGAGACATTAATTCTATCGAACAGAAAATTATGTAAAACACATTAGTTCTAACGAACAGAAAATAAATCTCATCACATAGATTTCATAAGTTTGTACCATGTCACATTGCAAAACTTGATGTTTCAAATCATAAATTATCAAATTCAGCACTTTTGTAAAGATTAGTCTGACGTTATATGGTATAAAATTTGCGTTCGACTTAAAACTAGAGAATCCCTCCCAAAACTTATTAAAAGACAAATAGTCGCTCTCTGACAAAGGTTACATAGTCGAATAATTTGATATTACTGTTCAATTGTCACCGAATGAGATTAAATGCATTTACTTCTTCCACAACATTTATTGCATATGGTTTCAATTGATGCAACTTTCAATAATGCCTTTTTCAACTCTTCCTTATGTGTGTATCCTTTTAACATAATATTCTTAAACTTTATTTTTAGCTTTAATATTTTAACTTGTTCTAATTGATCAATTTCATTTCCTTTAGTTATATTATTAAACATTTCAATACAACAACTTGCGTAGTCAAATTCCCATTGGAAACTCTTTATGCTAGACAATACACCACACTGATTCTATAGAAAATAAAAGGACCGATGAAAACCAATCAATGCTTTGATATTGTTATAATGTTGTTTCCTTTTATACATCAGCGGGCTGATAAGCTAAAGAAGCCAACAAATTAATTCGCATCATGTTGTTTCCTCTCTATATTAGACACAATTTTCCCAGATTATATCATTGAATGCCAGAACATGTGCACTGGAAATCATCATCTAGTTTATGAGTAGTCTCAAGTAGAATCTGCAAAATTATGTAAAAACAAGAACACCATGATTACCCATTATCGCTTACCTGACAATTAATCCTATACGAATGACATTTGTAAGTACTGTTTGTGATTTTACATAAAAAGCCGCCAGCTTTGAATAAATTTCATCTGGTAACATTTTTTTTTATTCCGCAACGAAGATTCATGGATGTAACTGTAAAGAGATCCACAACTTTTCATTATTGGGAAATATTATAATATGCCTTCCTGTCTCTAAAATCTAAAAAGGTATCAAGGTTTAACATTGTGTTCAATTAAATTTTTCAAACGCAAAAGAGAATATGGACAAGGTTTCATAAGTAGTTTAGTTTAAACACATTTTATTCATTTTCATCCACATTACATAATATACATTCATTCAATATATACGATGTTGAAATGGATTAGAACAGAAGTAATGAAATACAGTTTTCACCGACTCTATTTGAAACTTGCAACAAAATTATGGTATCAATCTACTGAGACAATATGTATGAATTCATATAATACGTTACAATATACATGATAAATGACAAGACATGTTATAATAAAATGTTATCCTAATACATTAATGACTGTCTTTCTTTGGCTAGTTCTGGGGAATACAATTTTAATGTGTAAAACGACTGCGGTAATGAATAAATGATGTTCCAATAAATCATGTTTCAAACCTCTTGCATAATTTGATATATTTATGAACTGCAGAAAACACAATATCATTTGCTTTAATTGATTTGGATTCCGTTTCGAACAAGATGATCTCTAACGAAGGAGCTATACTATTTGATATTGTATTCAACAAAATGTGTCTTATGTTATCAAATTTTTACTATTCATAACAATAGTGGTAGGTTGAGTTTCAATTTCACCACACTGACAAAGGGTCGATTAAACAAATTTCTTTAAAAATAAATGTTGATTGAGAGAGCTGCATTAATATTTATATATATTAATATATAGCCTGGGTTAAATTGCATCATACTCATGCAGTTATATAATTAACAGTTGTTTTTACTATCGGCTTTATCCAGCAAAGCGAAATTTATTAAGAATGTGTTATAATTTACATTGGCCTTAAAGGATTTAATTCCTTAACAATTTCTCTGAATATTTTATACGAATAAATTAAATGCATTCTATAATTGAAATCTCTAGGGCCTATAATGACGCATGAGTGCCAAATTATCCACCAACATAACCGTCTGTTACTGATTTCGTTATAATGGTAAAATAACACACATTCTAGTATGAAGATCATTTTTAGATGACAATGTTTTATTAATTGCTTCTTTATATTTTTACCTTAAGATTTGGTTTTTAATAAGAAGCAGTATTCAACATTCAGGGGAAATACAAAAACATTTAGTTATAGAAAGATCATCATAAACACGAGGCTATCTAATTTGTATAAGGGGGTGTAGACCCCGAGTGTTAATCAAATTGCCGAGTGTTTTGATGTTCTTTCTCCTTTGTATCATAGTCAAACATAAAAACACGTTCCCTGTTGTCACAATATGAAACCCAAGAAAAAAGTTACATATGAACGAGCATCTGAATATGATATTTCTATCGCTTTCCCGTTCTCTGCCGTCACAATAAGTAAACCCTAGCAATAATGAGCAAATCAAAAGGCATGCAATGGAGTGCGGGTAACTAATACCTGCACTCCAGTTAACGCACTGTGCATGTATATGTATGTTTACGATTTAACTCTGACACATTTTCAACGGAAAGGTCCCCAAACTATGATACAATGTGTGAAACAATGTCTTAATATTGTATGTAAGCACATTCTGTACAACAGCCTCTAAAATCAAATTAAATTAAAAAAAATACATCAAACAATCTACTTCAAATGAGGAATCCTACAGACTCAAATAGTCCATGCCAAAACTGCACGTTTGACACATTTAAATTTTTTTTAATGCCCTTAGGAATTATTTTTCTATTTAAGATTTATAATTCAAACTCTGACGTCAATTGGGAATGGAAAATGAAGTTTTAATTTAATAATGAGAAGATGTCCTTTTATCTCTTAGTTCGCAAAGATTCTTTTGCAACTGATGATATTTTATAATAATTGTATAAAGTAAAAAATGGTATTTAATATGCGGGAACAAAAAGTCACGTTCGTCAGATAACCTTTCCTGTCAAACGATGTTTCTCATATTTAATAGATGATTAATGCCTTTTGACGTTGGAGTTTTTCTTTAAACTGTTTTGCTTTATAACGTTGATGACTTGAATAGATCATTTATTAAAGAAATACAAAAAGTAAAAATATATGTTGTACATGTGTTACTAAAATGAAGAAGAATTACAACTTCGTTTGTTATTTCTTATTTTGTCAAGAGTGCTATTTTTTATGTTTTATTATTTTGTTTATTTCTAATTTGAGTGTTTGTGTGTTGTTTTTGATGCATTTTACGTTTAATGCTCTTGCTCGTGATTTTTTTTTTTAAATTATAGATATTATAACTTTTTTGTTTAGTTTTGCATGGCCACTGTCGAGCTTCACCGGTGGAGGAAAACATCTGATGCCCCTTCAAGCATTTATACAGGCACGAACAGGCATCTGTAGAACCACTGACTGATGTTCTGCTAACCAGCTAGACGTTTTTATTTCAAAATAAATTAAGGACCCTGAAAAGATCCGAACCCGCAGAGATAAGGGGCAGTAATGATGCCAATAATCTTAACTGCTCCGCCACGGACGCCCTTTATACATTAACACTACATATCTTACGTTTAACTGATTTTGTTTGTATATATTAAATGTTGCTTTGTGAATGTGCTTGCTTTCTCCTGTATTTTTTATGTTTGTTGTGTGTTTTAATATCTGAAGTCAAATATTTCACTTTTTTGAAATGGACATAAAACAGTACAATAGTCATGTCGTATGGAAACATGTCAATTAGGGCGCCATTTGTCACATAAGACTATGTTTTTTTCCTCATTTTGTTGTATGTAATGTAACCTTAAATAGTATACGACAGTACTTGCGTAAACCTAATTTGAGCTTTCATAAACAATTCCATAACAGTTTGCTGATGAAGAATGTGTGTTCCTGACACTTACATCAATTGAAAAGCCCTGTCACTTCTTATAAATCTGTCTGTAGGAAACATTAAAACTAACTTATAATTTGTGTCTTTACCTGCAAAACTTCAAAATTGAAATACTGGAAATATAGTGTAATAAAGAACATGTAATATTCTTGTTTTTTAAACTTATTTAAACAGATTATTTGAAAAAAGGTACAAGCTCTTTCATTCGATACATTATGTTGTCTATGTTATATTTGTCATTTGTGTTACGTATGACATTATCGTTTGACATTTCTATGAAAAATAATATATTATTTATTTCAAATGAAAATTAAAACAGGAAAAGCACACAAGGGCTTCGTGATCTTATTTTATGACAACCATTAACAATATGCTTTAAATTTGACTTATTCGTGCACATCTGGTTTTGATATACATAACCTTTAAACAAGATAGAAATTAAAACATTACTACTTTAACTTTATATATATACTATTTTATTTGTCGCAGCCGTGCTATGCTATACAATCAT
Source organism: Ruditapes philippinarum (assembly GCF_026571515.1). Classification (NCBI taxonomy): domain Eukaryota; kingdom Metazoa; phylum Mollusca; class Bivalvia; order Venerida; family Veneridae; genus Ruditapes; species Ruditapes philippinarum. Next base: position 84,851 of record NW_026852990.1, read on the forward strand.
GTTTTAGTATGTAAATATCATACTTTTTTGTTTAATTAAATTATGTGCTCGAGGGAAATTTTGGATTAATGTTACATGAAAAAATGCAAGTGATCTTAAGCTTTTGAATAACAACATCATAATGCTTATAGTAAAAATGACTTGCTCATACAATGGTAGATAGTGAGTGAACAGTTTAAAAGTCTAAATTTGTTAACATTTTGCATTAATTTGGTTCAACGTTATGATTTTCCTTCACATGAACGATAATAACCTAATATGAATAGGTATCCGCCTTAGTGTATCTGTTACGTTCAATTTATAAAATGTGGGGCAGTCTTTTTATATTTAATGCAGATTTATATTTCATCTTAACTATTTAACTATTTTCAGTATAAACTAATGGCAATTTACCGTTATAACAGTCAATTTTTTTAAATATATAGTAAATTCAATTTGACAATGAAAACATGGGCATGTGAATGTGTATCCCTGAGCTTTTTTGTCATATGGATATTATTGATATTCATGTTTACAAAATGTTCTCCACACGTTAGGTATTAAGTATGCATGTATATCGGCTTTTATATCTTATGAACACATACGTTTCCCTATACAACATTCTTTCTGTTACTTCGTCTACAAAGAAATGATTGAGCTAATCTGGTTTTATGATAAATATAACAAGAAATTAAAGATTATGTAAACGATATTAATTTAAGAAGAAAAAATAAATCTTGCCACATAGGTTACATAAGTTTGTACAATGTCACATTGCAATACGTGTGACAAAACGTTTCAACGTCATAAATTATTAAATTAAGCACTTTTTACAGATTAGTCTGATGTAATATGGTATAAAATTTAGAGAAAAACGGTTCTCACAGTTGACAAGATTATAGAGGAAAGTTGTTATATTTCAGTGTAGGTTAGAGAAAAAACGGAATCCCTAAAGAAAGTCCAAACGTCATGATTGAAAATGTTTCAGTGTCGGTTTGATTTAGCCTGTTTATGAACAGTCGTAGTAATTACAAGCTCCCGTCCATGCCCCTAGCACAGGCTTAAGCAGTATTCAACATTTAAACATGATTAAATTTTATATGAATCAAAGAATATACTGTACATGCTAATCAGAATTCAATAAATACTTTCAGTTTGATTTTGAATGCATATCTTATTCTTCATTTAAATGCTTTTAAAATCACCAGTCCGTTTTTTTTATTCGTAACAAAGAATGTTAAGCATAATAGTTTTGTTGTTTTGTAAAAGCATCTTTAATATGATCCCCCGAAGTTTCATTTACCACATATTCTGATTACATGATTGCATGACATTCGGATTCTAAAACTATTTTTGAAAGAAACAACAACAAAAACAACAACAACAACATGAAAAAAAAAAACAAAAAAAACTCCCAACAATCCTCAGATGACTACAATGGTCCTAAATTATTTAGAATGCTGTTATTTTTTAAGAAGTAAGCATGCTACTTAATTACATATTTCCCCCCTTGTGGCTGAAGGGGTACCTTAAAAAGGCTGAAACATCAGAATTGCAGCAACGAATTATGCCTCAGTGTTGGTAATGAGGCGATTAGCTCCAGCAGGCTAAGATGGTTTTGTTGCTTTAAGTTTTTAACTGCCTAGGCTAACCAATTTTAACTTTCCTGAGACGGCTACACATGAACTTAATTATATTGGTGCGACGCTTAACAAATGCAACTAGCATTTTTGTACTCCAACGAAATAATATATACGAACCTTAATATTGTTCAAACTGGTCATATTTAAAACTTGGTGTTTTGGTGTCTTTTGTTTTAGTTAAAGATAGATTATGCAAGGATTTGTTTACATATAATTATGTTCTTTGATAGAATCGAACAAGATATGGCGTAAATTTCAAAATTTTGATTATTTCGTCTAAAACAGAACACCGATTATGTAATAATGGAAGTGGCATTATGTTGCGTAAGCCTCTGAGATAGAACATTTGCATCAGTTAATATTACATATTATTCATATCTTTAATTTGATACCTCGTTTAAACTACAAATATGTTGCATTAGCCTATTTAACATAATCTAAAATTTCTCACTATTGATGCTTTGCTAAAGTTACCGCGAGACTAATTTACCATTATTCAGCTAGAAAAATGTTTGATTACAAGTATTTGTATCGAAATGTCACTTATGTAATATTTTCAATGTGTAATAAAGCTGGCTTGACATAAACCTCTGTGCGTTTCCAAAGTTTCTTCTATTATATTTAGGAACACATATCATATTTTGATTTTTGCTGTTTAATTATGTAAAATACTTCAGACAAATTAAATGCAGTCTTCAAAGCTCCATTTTCTAAAAGAAAATAATAACAACCATAAATATGTTCCATTTGTTGTTTATTTAGAGTGAACTAAATTTTGTTTCCCAAAAGACTAAAAAAACTAAGATGGGTATTTTCATAAGAGATTTGAGCAACAAATTTTGGGATCACAATCAGATTATAAATAGCAGGAAACGGTTTTAAAGAAAAGCTACATCAAATAAGTGCAAGTAGCGTTTAAAAATTATTTACTTCAGGTTTAGCTAAAATGTATGAAAATTGTGATTGATGGTTATAGTTCTCGTTAGTATGTAAGTAATATAGGGATATTTCTAATAACAGTAAATCTTAGCAGGTGGGCATATGCTTCCTATCACTTCCCAAATCGTAATATATTATTAATGATAGTGCATCAATTTTAAGGTAAACACGCATTTTTTTGAGACAAAGACAAGATAAACAGGGACGATCCTTAAACATAGAGGACGACTGAATTTTCTGTAAATATCCACCAAAGTTTAATTTAACGTTCAATTTATAAAAAGGTGCGGTCAGTTGTTTTCTATTTCCGGCAGGTTTATACTTCATTATTAGTTTTTTTCCATTATCATATGTAAATGTTCATGTGTGTGTGAGGCTGGCTGGTAAATCCGCAAGTCGGCCTTAATGGCGAGTCTGCTTCCACAATTTCAGACGCTTGAGTCATCATAAAATAGATAACACACTTTATATAGAGCTTCTTTTTTTAATTATTTTAAGTTATCACTTAATTTGAGTGATCAAAGACGAAACGTATTTTCTATCCTTTAACTTTTTGTTGCCGACTATAATACAGACTACATACGCTATACGTCATTCATTTTTATTATATTTATTCGTAACAAATAATAAATTATTGTTAATACATTTGACCAGTTAGTTTGGCTTTGCTATAAAACAATTCTCCGTATAACTTGCTGTGGCGGGGGGGGGGACAAAACCAGTATTGCTTCTCTCCGATAACTCCGATGCACCGATAACTCAGACGGACTCGTATACCATTTTCAAAATAAAATGCAAATGTAGGGGAAGTCCATACTGTAAACAATATAAAACATCTTAAGTGTATTTAAGAAATAAAGAACTGATTGGCAACCCAGTCAACTATATTTTTTTTACTTTTTTGCAGACAAAGAAATAAAACACAATATGCCTGTATTGCAGTAAACAGTTTTAAATACTTCCACCAAAGTCATTTTTAAATTTCAATAACTACACACTTCTATTTTTAATTGCTTTTACCTCTGATAAATTGCATAACGAAATATGTTTGAAGATATAAAAGCTTATGGACTAAGATTAATTGTTTGTTTGTTTGTTTGTAGCGTAAACATAAAATTGAAGTAGATAATATAAGGAATGTATCGCATAATTCGCACAATGGTGTTCAGACAAAATGTGCCGATAATTACTTATGTTACATAGGCAACTGATTAAGCATGCGTTATACAGAAAAACAAAAGAAAATATGTTATCATGAATTAAAGTTTGTTTAACTCTTTATAAATACATGCAAACATTTGTGTCCTTTAATTTAGATGTAAATGTAACAAACCAAGCGGGGAACATACAATTTTGTTTTCGTGTGACTTACCCTCCATCCGCAAATTCCTCTCATGTATTTACTATACAGTTACACATAACATCTTAACTCTGCATATCTTTCAGTATGATTTTATATGAACTTTAACCGAAAATATCTTTTTAACACTTTAGTAACTACTACTTTGGTCGAATTATTTTGGGAATTGGTCAAAAAAGTTGTTTTGATCATTTCTAGCACAAGTTTGAAGAAGGGTAGTCTAAGGTAAAAACACACAGATAAAATAAAAGAAAACTGTGTGAAATTCTGGATGCGAATGTTTCAGTAAACTATCATAGAAAATGGTGAGGAAGAATGTTTTCATGATTTCTAGCTCAAATGTGGTTCCCTGGCCACAAACAAGGTCACACAGCCAAGTTATGGAAAAAAATACTCTCTAGAGAAACAATTCCTAAAAAGTTGTAGAAAGTTTGTTGACATGATTTTTATGTCAAGTTTAGATATAGGTCGCATGGGGTAAAAAAACTACGTCACAAAGCCTATATGTGATAAACAATATTGTATACACACTAGAGGTTACATTTGCAGCGTATTTATGCTGGAAATTGGACAGAACGGTGGTTTAGACAATTAACACGTCAAGTTTGAGTATGGGTCATCTGGGGTTAAAAATCAGGACACAAATGCTAAATATGGAAACACATTGTTAACAATCATGTGGCTATTTTTTCGGTCTAAATATGAAAACTGGTCTGAAAAGTTATTTAGATAATTTTTAGGTCAAGTTCTTATATGGGTCTTCTGTGATGAAAAACTAGGTCACACAGCCGAAACATGAAAAACTAGGTCACACAGCCCAAATATGAAAGCAAACTTGTAAATCTCAGGAGGCTACTCTTCCTGTCCAGATATCCTGCAATATCTCATAAAAGGTTCAAAAATGTCACACAGGTCACACTTGGTCACCAACAGCCCAAATATGTAAAAAATCTTGATACACTTGCAATATTAGGACATTAATTCTGCTTCCATACAAAGTTAACAAATTATAATTGTTTCTTGTCATTAGAACCTTAATCAGATGAGTAATATAAGAACCATCATATCCCTCTTGTGAATGAATGCTGTAAGGACGGTCTTGCTTTTATTTCAATTGGCACGACTGGTATTTTTTATTCATCAACTTATCAAGATCCCCTTTAAAGAGTATAAAACTATTTAATATGTTATGATTTTTTTTTATAAAAGTTATAAACGGTAAACTTAGCTTTTTTCCACAAAAATAAAGCCTTCTTGAAAGAGTTGTAAATACAGAAATATTTCGTAATCTTAATTTTACAAGGTTTTTCACACATAAAAATATTCCCAGAACATAATATTATGGTAAGAAGGTTAATAACAGTTTGCCATTCTTTTGCATGTTATTTATTCTTAAAAGGCAAATATACCCCGTATTATTCATGGCACATAATAATATGCTTATTTTCAAATTCAAACAGATTATTCGTAAACTGCAAGTAGCATAAATAAAGTTATGTACACGTTAAGTAATTTTGAATACACCGCCGATAAAGCTCCAAAAATTCTAAAGAACTGTTCGTAATTTGTTTTATTCTGTTACAATTCCAGAAAAAAATCAGATTGACCATGAGGCTGGATCATATTTTGCTTGTTTAGTTTGGTTATTTGTAGAAAGCAGATAGTTTTGTATCTATCCTTGATGTCAAAAAAGAATTGGTTATTTAGAATATAGGAGAAATACAATCCTAAAGAAGGTCAAAAACGCCAATATGAACCTGTTTGGTTTTGAGTGTTTTCCATGGACTTGTTCTGAAAAATTCAATACTGTCACGCCACCGGTTTAAGCAGTATTCAACATTATAAACATGTATTTAAATATTATTAACATCCGCAGATGTATTCACACGACGGTTATCATAGAATTTCAAAAGGAAAACCGTTAAAAAGTGAGATTCGATGTATATGTTTTTGCCCAAATAAATATAATTTAAGGCGGATACTATATTCTGGTGATCTAACATGCTTTTTAAACTCGATGGTTTAAAACGTTATTTGAAATACACGTCCGCCCTTTCTAATGAAGAACATACAACCTGTCTCATGGCATAAGGTAAATTATTAATTAACAAAATACTTTCTTTATACCTCGGTTTTCTTTTTTTCTTTTATCATATTCATGTTCCTCAAGAAAAATAGTCATGACAATCCCAGACCAAAATGATGCATGCAATCTTAATGTGTCTAAAAGCGATAGAGATAAATTGTTTTTGTCTACCAAAACTTCTCAAAAAATCTCTGATAAATCTTTCTAGAAGTTATCCTCTACATCACGCACACAGGACATTACAACATTGTCATGTCAAGCTGTCACGCTTTAATATTGTTATGTAGCTAGAAACATAAGGTGTGGCGTTGTTTATTTTCAAACAATTTTTCTTTTCATTAGCTGAGCATGTACAATGTGTTTTCAGAAACCCCGTGGTCAGGCCGATTTGTTGCAATTATATCTGTTAAAATAAAAATAAAAATGTCACGTGCTATGTTAATAAGGCCATTTTCTTAAACCTAATTCAGAAGAAAAGTATTTCGTACCTTAAATGATTTATCCATGATACTTGTGCAACAAAAACTGTAGTTTGTTCATGTTCTGAGTATATTTTATTGCGTATAAAATAACGCATAAACCGTCTTTTACATACTACATTTTATAAACCCATTTCCACATTGTCAAATTCATTGCCGAATGTTGAAAGGTGATTGTATACTGTATATTAATGTGTCATAATGTATTTTATTTTTAATACAAAATGTCGATTAAGAGACACTCACGGTTATAATCATGTGAGTTCACATTAGACAAAACTTCCGGACAAATGATAAAAAAGTTATAAACGACCAGAAGGAAAAGCCACGTGTTTATGCCGTTAGCCCGTAAAAATGACACAAACAATTGCCCAGAAGGTCCGTTTGTTGGTAAATTCCGGATACGGGCTCAAAATTCAACTTGCTGAAATTGCATGTGAAATTCATGCCTTGGATCGGGTATACTTTTATTGCTTCCCTTGATATGCATTCTATAAGATTTAAACATACAAAACATTAAATTCCATTTCGGATCTTCTAAACAACTGCGAATTTAATAGGGTCATGTTATAAAAAATTTTCAAAGAAACTAAAAAAATTTTTTGAAGGGAAATTGGGGTTTCTCCCCTTTTTTATGTTTTAGTTTTTCAAAATTTTTTTAAATTTGATTGTTTTTGGGAAACTATAAGCTTTTTGAAAAAACTCTTTTGAATCCCCTTTCCGGAAAACCCCCCCCGTTTCTAAGCAAAGCTGAAAATTTTTTGCTTTTAAGGGAAAAAACGGTTGCCCTGAAAAAGGGTTTTAACCCACGCGGTCAAAGTTTTTTGAAAATTTTTGTTTCCAAATTTTTGACCCTTTTAGCGACAGGGTACATGATTCCTTCGTTATAAAAGTTTTTTTCTAAAAGTTTTATTTCCCCGTTTTAAAAAAAGGGTAGGGTCATGTTGAAAAGTTAAAATGAACAAATTATTAAAAATTTTTAAATTTATGGGCCCCTTATAAAATCCCAATAGCTTTAGGGTCCCTGACCCTAACGGGACTTTCAAGCACCGTCCCAAAAGAGAGGGTCATCAAACTGAGCCCTTTCAACACTTCATTTTTTCCTTTTGAGCGGTTTTTAGGAAATTTTTGTTTTTCTACATTAAGGGTTTTGCACTTTGCACAATTTCGAGACAAAAAATTGCCCCGACCGGGTTTTTTTTCCCTTGTCTCCAAAGGGAAAAATAAAAAGCCGGGGTTTAAAAGAATTATATTTTTCTTCTTCAAGGACAAAAAATTTTTTGTTATATCCATTGAAATCAGGACCATAAGTTTGTCATGTGTAAACAAGTTAGGGCCGGTTAATGAGAAATACGTCCTTGTAGTTGGTATAAAAAGTAATGTTTGATCTTTTTCTTTGCAACAGAAGAATTAAACAGAGCGAAATCCACAATTGATGTAAATTATAAATTTTGAATGTAGATTTCCTTTTTTAAATATTATCGAAAAGATCTGTTGAAAAAAAAAAAAAAAAAAAAAAACAAAAAAAAACAACAACAACATAACAAGAACAACAACAACAAAGACGATTCGACAATCAAATCACTGAAAACGTCCATGTAAAGGTATGCCAAATATGTTATGACAATCAACCAACACTGACCGGGATTAGAGGCAAATTAGCCTGTCCGACTTTATAGACATATAGCATCTGTCTTGTCTTATAAATAAAATTATTCGAAAAAGTATTTGTGTCATTTAATTTTGTAGATTGAACTAAAGGAAATGAGTTGATAAATTGAAGGTTTTTGCACTAAGTGCAATTGACTGAACTATAGATATATCTATAATATATTAAGCAAAAGCGAAAAAACTAGACAGCTATTACGATTGAGTTGTGGAATAAGCTTGCAGCAATCCTTGAAATATCATACGATATAACAGACACGTATTTTGTCATTATTTTTTTTTTTTTCTTTCGTTGTGTAAGTTTGATTGTATCAAAATATAGTAGTATACAAGTAAATTAATGGTGTTTCCTTTTGATAAGAATTAACTGATTTAAAAGCAGAAAAATTAGTTTGTAAAAAAATATTTGAGTCTCATGCAGCTTTTATTTGTTAATTTATTGAACATATTAATTGTCTTCGTAATAACTGTATAATTTACATGTAACCCAAATTGAATGGTTTGAAATATGTTGACCTTGCTTGGTCATTTTGTCTGGTAATTAACGTTTGTAAACGCTGCTTGGGAAGTTAGGATTTTTGTTAGATGTTAAAAAGATTATACATTGTTTGATGTTAAATCGTATACATTGTTATATGTTTAAGTTGTGGTACATTGCTGATGTTAAGATTTGCACATAATTATGTGTAAATTTGTATATAGTTTGATGTTAAAATTTGCACATAGTTTGATGTTAAGATTTGCACACAGTTAGATGTGACGATTTGTATATTGTTTGATGTTATGATTTGTATATTGTTTGATGTCAAGATTTGTACGTTGTTTGATGTTAAGATTGTTTACATTGTTTGATGTTAAGATGTATACATTGTTTAATGTAAGATTTGAACATTGTTTGATGTTAAGATTTGTAAATTGTTTGATGTTACGATTTGAACATTTTTTGATGTTAAAATTTGTAAATTGTTTGATGTTACGATTTGTACATTGTTTGCTGTAAAGATTTGTTACTTGCTTTTTGCTATCATTTGTAACTTGCTGGATCTTGAGATTTGTTTTCTTGATTTAAAGTGTACACTGTGGCAGCATTATTTACATAAGTATTTCTAAAATTGATTAAAAAGCGTTTGAAATGTATCATTTGGATAATGTAGTGGCTGATGTGTGCCATTCTTTTTTTTTTCGCCATTACTCACAGCCTATAGAAAAGGCGTAAATGGCGGTGTTGCCCAGCGAAAAAAACTCTTAGCGAGGGCGCGGAGCTAAGCTTAATTAATAAAGACTTTGAACTGCGGATGCACGGAACAAAGTAAAAAAAAGTAAAGCTGTGGAAGCGGAGCAAAAACACGCTTATTAGCGGGGCATGGATCAAAGCACACTTATTAGAAGGTGCGCAGGACGAAGTTTAATAAATAAAACTTCGCCCTGCGCCCCCACTTAATAGCATGTTTTCGTCACGCGACCCCGATCAAGCGAAATGTTGAGAATTAACAAGTTAATTTTTCGGGGGGGGGGGGGGGGGGGGGGGGGGGGGGCGAAGCGAAAAACACGCTAATTAGCAAATAAGCGTGTTTTGCTCTGTGCCCCGCCGTTGTATTTCCAAATCTCGCTCTGCGCCCCAGCGTTTGGTGGCAGATAGTATAGTGGCTGATTTGGGCCATTCATGTTTTCGCCGGTGGACTCCGTCATGCAAAAATTCGAGAAGTTAATATTGCGTGAGGTGAAAGCGAAAACACACTTATTGGCGGGGCGCTAATAAGCATATTTTACATCCGCGCCCCTGCTGTTTTATTTCTTAAATCTCGTTCCGTGCACTAGCGTTTTTTGGTGATAGTATGGTTTGCTGATTTGTGCCATTCGTGTTTTCACCATGCGACCCCGGCAAGCGAAAAATCGAGAAAAAAAATTAAAATGGCGTGTCGCGGAGTGAAAACACTCTAATAAGCGGGGGCTATAATAAAACTTCGCCCGCACCCCGCCAATTTACATGTTTTCGTCTGGCGAGCCCACCAAGCGAAAGGTCTAGAAATAAAAATCGAAATTTTCATTTAATATGAAGCCTTTTTGATTTCATGATGATTAACTCTCATTTATCGAGAAAATGTCAACTATTAAAGATATACACGTTTTTATTGCGTTAGCGTAATATTTGTTTGTTAGCATTGTCTATTCTCTGTTTAAAAAGGAAGCATATATATATATACGGAATGTCATATTTTAAATGACGTGGGGGTTACGACACAATGACACAATTCATGCCGCATGGTGCCAGAATAGGAAACACAATTTTGCAAATCCTCGGTTGTTACAAAATTAAAGCGGCATCAGGGATCAAAACCACCTTAACTGTTGGAGATAAATGTTTCATTAAATTCAGTAATTTGAACGCATTTAGTCGCCTCTCACGATCACAAATATATAAACGATGACCTCAATCTTTGAAGGCAACCCATTTGCCACATGAGGTACAGGGCTGGGAATCAAAACTGCGTTGTATCCTACAAATTGTAAACAAACGCCGCCATCTTGGAACGGAAAGATATGTTTTTGTTTATAACTCTTTAAGTTGGAAATGGCTGAAAACCAGATATATGTATTAACACGCTCCACTTTTTTCCGCTTCGTTCGGTATATGTTGTTTGTACAACTATTTTGTAAAACAAAAGTTGTAGCGAACTTGCAACTCGAAGCGGAGCAGAATTTTTATGAAGATTTGTGGATACGACGCAGTTCATATTGCTTTATCCATCGTTCTTCCTTCAAATCAATAATATACTCATTTCGGAATTCACCATAAACTTAAAAATATAATTTTGCATCATGTACTGAGATTTCATTAAAAAGGAATATTTATTCTCCAAGAAAATGATAATATATACGAAATGATACGACGCAGTTGAAAATAAAATATGATACGACGCAGTTGTGTTTTTGGCAGTCTTTTCATCAGGGATAATTTTGACAATATATGTAAATTTTACCGGATAATCACTTGTGCTAGATAAAAAAACTGAGATCATTTGCAGTTTATAGCAATGTTCTGATGCTTTTGATTATTTAGAAAGCATTGTGTCTTGTACAATTTACAATGCAGAATTTTCAGTTAAACATGAAGATGTTACTTTTTTATCATAATATCTGAAATAATTTCTTATATTTTCCTATATGTTCAATATTATCCGTATTTTTTGGCAAAATATAGAAGTCTATGAACTTGAATCACAAAATTAATTTTGGCTAGCTACGCTCTTAGTAAACTGTGAGTCTGCACGTTCTAGGTGATGACTGCTTTTTGTGGTTTTATTTCAAACCTTCACTCTACACTTTAGTTTTACTGGGTGTAAGGACCTCAGGTGCGCCTTTGTGCATTATTTCAGGCAAAATGTTACACCTGCAGAGAACCATTAGCTTTCGAAATAATCAGAAGTCCCTAGTGGTTTTCAAATTCGCGGCAGTTAAGTGCAAGTGATTTGACGTCAGTTAACATAAACAGTTCGGCCTCGATCGGACACACCTGTCTGTTGTTTTTTTTTCAACAAATTTGTAAACCATGGTCTCAAATGTTAGCCATACAAGTCAGCAGTTATTTAAATAAACTGCTGGCATGAAGTTTTAAGATAGCAAGTATTTAAATTAATTATAAAGAGAATTACATTTAAATTTCTTATTAAAATGAAATATTTTTCCCTTAAACCTTTTTAAAAACCCCTTTTTACTTTTTTTTTCGGGTTTTAAAAAAAAAATGTGTCCCTGGTTTGCGGGTAAAAAGATTTATTTTTCAATTAAAAAAGAGGGGGTAATCCTCTTTGAAGAAATTTTCTGGGATAAAATGTTTTGTGTGTCAGGCAATTCATTACCAAATAAAAATCACACTTTAGTATAAAGGTATGTTAAGATGTGATTCAGTGCGATAATCTGACCTAAGTTTTCTCATCCCGACTTTAATCTAATATAGGAAAACTTCTTCAATACTATGGAAACATCATGTCGTGCACATATCTGTCTCAAATTTATCGGTGCAAATCGTAAAATACCTTTGCAAAACGGACACCTAACTACTTTACAAAATATTTTTTGTTATACCTTTTGTAACCCTAATTTGAAAATTTAAAGTTTTTTTAATGGAGAATTATGACACTATAGTGCGAATCCAGAAATTACAATCTGTAGACCTGTTCCCATCGTCGATAAAGAAATGCAATAAGACAAAATTAGCGGTAAATTTAAAAGTTCCACGGTGCGGAACATAAAAATGATTGAACGAAACTCATACAGTACTTGCAAAAAATATATCGTAGCTTACCCATATATAATATCATTTAAAACATTTATTGTTCTGAATAAATGACATTTTTTCCTCATCGTGTATTAAAAGAGGAATAATACTTTATTTCAAATACCGATTTAAGTTTCAAATAATAAAGCTCATCTGTTTTCATCGATTATTAAGGAAATTAATACAATAAATTCGGCGCGTAAAAAACATTTTAAGTACAATGTAATTATAACGGAATTGTTGTAAATGATACAAAGGAAGCCGTGCAATTTGCGCAAATGAAAAATGTAACCACCTCCATTACTTTCGAACTCAAGGGAACAAGTTTATAGGCATGCTTAGGCAGCACTTAAACACGTACGTTGATATATGTGTGCGCTCACGTGTTTCAATGTATTTGATACGCTTTTTTTCGGAATTTGACAGGTGCTAAAAATGCAACCGAAAAATGAAGCCTTTATAGAATTTTCCACCTTCGTCGTATCATTTCGTATAAATTATTGTTTTCTTGGAAAATAAACATTTCTTTTTAAATTAATGAAATCTTAGTACATGGTGCAAAATTATATTTTGAAGTTTATGGTGAATTCCGAAATGAGTATAAAACTGATTTGAAGGAAAAAACGATAGATAAAGCAATATGAACTGCGTCGTATCCACACTTTCCACTTTCATAAAAATTCTGCTCCGCTTCGAGTTGCAAGTTTGCTATAACTTTTGTTTTACAAAATAGTTGTGCAAGCAACATATACCGAACGAAGCGGAAAATAGTGGAGCGTGTTAATACATTTATTTGGTTTTCAGTCATTTCCAACAAAAAAGAGTTATAAACAAAAACATACCTTTTCCGTTCCAAGATGGCGGCGTTTGTTTACATTTTGTTGGATACGACGCAGTTTTGATTCCCAGCCCTGAGGAATTTCGGTGGGAAATCATGTTAACCTTTAGAAGAAGCCAGAGTCATCATGCTGACCTTTTAATGTATCTCAAGCAATAAAGCTGACCTTAAGTGTAGCGCAAACAATTATGCTTACCTTTACCGGTAGCTAAAAATATTATGCATGTATATAAAAATAGCTTAAGTTTAATTCTTTACCGAACCAATATGTGTTAAATGTCACGATTTTTTTTACCTCATCCAATGTTTTAGATACTTTATATTGAAAGGTTAATACATTTGTATACTCCGTTTTCTTTTAGAAATAGTGACTCATGCTTAAAACGTCATGAGTGCATATGAAGTCGAATTATATGTGAAAGCATTTTAACTCTCTGTCCTATTAGACACATATTAAGATAATCCTTTGTTGTTAAATAATATGATTTCGATTTTATTGATGTTTTGCTCAATAAATGAAACAATCTTATTTTAATATCATTTTATTATAAATAGTTAAACAATTTTCGGTTGTTTAAGTGCAACTTGTTATTATAATAATATGTTTAAAACACACTCTGCCAGAAATAAAATTTTGCCTTTGAAGCAATATTTTGATTGGTAAAAAAAACACATCTGACTTATTTCAGCATTTTTCGTTTGAACTCGTACAGTTATCAAGAAAAAAAAATAAAGAGCGTAGCTTTACTACCCGTCATCTTTATTTAAAAATAAGCACAAATTGCGGCTCACACATAAACCAGTATTGACGAGATGTATGATTCTCAAATTCTTATAATTATGTTTTAACAAACATTTCGAACAAATAAGGGAACATTTTATCCATACAAATACTGTAAATTTTATTCCATATAAAACACACTGTAGTATATCTTGTTTTATACGCTGCTCAGGAATAGGGAGACAAACGTAATTGCACCAATCAAGATATATAATTGAATCCCAAAGAGTGGAGATACTTAAATAAACCGTCTGGAAAATCTAGATCACCAATTATTGCGTCCAATTCAATTAGAGAAGGTTTTTGGGCTTTTTAATACAAAAAATTTATTTTAAAACACCAATAAAAGTTTGTAAAAAGGGTAAAAAATCAATATACTGGCAAATAATATACCACGGAAGTTTTTCTAGGATTTTATTTTATTTAACTTTTTAACTTTAAAAGCGAAAATTTTGTTTATTAACAGGTGGTATCGGGTTTTGTTTAAATTTCTTTAAAAATGCTCTTTTTTATAGACAGAAGGTTTATTAGTAACATTAGAATCTTATTGAGCGCTGTTAAATATGTCAGATACACTTAATGACATTGAACCAATACTGGATCATTTGTATTAAGGTACATTGTGATAAACACTTTTATATTATTATGGTGCGTTCTATATCCAATACCAAGCACCTTGCATATGTGATATTCCTCGGAGCCAAATTTCAAAACAAACCATTGTACATGTATTTTATTACTATATGAACAAAATCCAATGCTCAACGAAGTAAATTTTCAAAGTTCTCTAATTCACCCATACAAGCTTTAAATAAGTGAATGGAAAGGGAAGAATTTTTTTATTCTGTTTTCGGCAATTTTATTTCTTTCTTGCATAGTAAGAGTGTAATGATAAAAATAATGTCAAACAAAACACTTATTTTAATGGATCGATTTTTTTTTAAATACAGCCTGTCTTGGTCTGTTATTTACACAGTCATGATGTTATGTTTTTTTTATTGGTCAGCAGATATCTTACACCCTTACAGTGTTCAAGCATGAGGGTTATAATCTACTATCAAATAAGTGATGACTATGAAGCCGGATATGCCGATAAACTGAAATAAAGATAAAAATTGGAAATGTGTTTATTTGTTTAATAGCGTTTTACGTCACGCCGACAGAGTAAATGGTCATATGGCGACGTTCCAGCTTAACTGGTTGAGGGAAACCTCAAATGCCCTTCCGTGCACTTGATAGCTTCCTCACATAATCCAAAATTCATGTCGGGATTCGAACCCAAAGGGTGAGGGGCAAGTGGTTTGAAGCCAACGAACATAACCACTCGGCCACGGACGCCCCTAAAAATTGGAAAACCCGTCGGGAATAATACAAACAAAAACAAGAAGTGAACATTGAATACTTCGAATGATTGAGTCTGTTAATAGTCGATAAGTGTTTTGTTTTGACATGTTGGCGACCGTTGTGTTTCTAATAGAGTGTTTTTGTCGCTAACCTGCATGTGGTTAGGTTATAAGATACCGATGTCTAAATTAAAGATGAACGATATTCTGACACCTGATGTGTCATGTTTGATATTTTTTTTACAGAAATATTGATTAAACATGTCCTTAAAGTAAGATGGCCAATATTGGCAGAACTTTTATACTGTAAACAATATATCAAAGCAGTTAGTATGGAACGTAACAACAAAATAGAGAAAACAGAATCCTAAAGAACGCCCAAAACAACAGAAATTGAAAATGCAGCAGACTCGGCTTGATTGAGCCTGTCGAAGGACGGTTATGAAAATTGCAAGTTACCGTCAAATACCCATAGCATCGGCATAAGCAGATGAAGATTGTGAGATTTTAAATTTAGGAAACATACGCAGAAGTGTTCATACACGGTCAACATGGAACCTTAAATGTGACAATTTCGTGCCATTCCATGAAAAGCGGTGTATGGTCATTAAATAAATGAAAGCGTATATCCTAAAAGATAAACGATTTCTATATGAATGTTGTTAGTCAATATGAAACACATTATTCATTTTTTACATTTCTATAGCAGTTAATGAATCGAAAAGATTTTATTGTTCATCAATGAAATAAAAACAAACCTCTTTTTATCAACAGACAAAAGTAAACAAATGGTCATGGTAAATTTGATTGTCTTTTATAAACATTTGAAAGACATAGGCAATCTGCTCCGTATCTACCAATCCACTATAGTCTCGGCATGTATCACAATTATATCCCTCCGAATTAAAGTTCAAAAAGGAAATGTTTTTCAAAATTGATTAATATCAACATTTATACAGTGATGAGATTAAATAAAAAAAAACATAGGAACTGGGAACATTCACCAACATCGGTGTATTCAACAGAGGGTTCTAAGATAAAGTAAAGAGGATGAAACTCATTCTCATTTCACATAAACAAAACAAAATCAACAGCAGATACTGCTGTACCAACGATGTAACAATAGTTAAGACACATGAGCGGCTTTGGTACAAGGGTCGTAACAGTTGAGTTGTGTTGATGTTTGCTAAAGCTAGATAAAACTGGCACTCAGAGTGCATCGGCCATAGAACAAGATTACGGCCAACAATTTAGAGGACAATACCAATATTTAAGATCAAGATCAATAAAATGTATATTATAACATCATCCTCTGCACCATTTCGATAAAAGAGACACGTAATAAGATTCAGGGTTCAACGACAATAATAAAAGCTATTAGTTGTGCTTAATAATTGCGTTGTCCGATATAATGATTGATCATTATTTAGATAGTTACTTCACTAATCAGAATGATGAGACAGTCTGTAATATTATAGAATCGAAAATTTACACTGTAACCTATGATGGCAATATATTTTTGTTCAAGGTCCATTGAAAGAAAAATGTAAAAAATGATTTAAATATCTTTACAACCCTTGCCAAATCTTGATAAATTAATAAAAAGTTTTTGAAGACATAGATAAGTTTGAAAAGACCACATTATACTTCTTTAAACTATGTTAAGAAATCACAGGTTTATAAATGTATTGTATCCGATTTTGTTTTTGTTTGAAACCCAACTGCATTTTCTAGCTTCCCCAGTCGTAACTGATAACAAAATCATTTGACAACAAAGTCACAAAACTTGACAAAGTGTCACCGCTATCACAGTCTTAGCACCAGACAGAGATTTACAATTAATATGACTTTTTAACATTTTTTTCTTTTAATTTTCTTATTGACTTTGATTGTAAAATTTCATGGTTGTGTTCATTGAGCAACTCCCTTCCTTGTTAATCATTTACATAAGTAAAGGCAGCGCGCACGGATCCAACATTATATAATATTTTCTATTCAACATAAATCTTCACAATGAATAAAACCGTATCGAAAAAGGAAATTTCATCATACATAAAGGCCAATTTAGCCACTGTGAACAATAACTTTTTTCTCATTGACATAAAATTTGTTGAAAACGGAACTCTTTTAAAAGCAGTGTAACAAAAGTACGCTAGATAAAGTTATACACTTATATACACATTTAACTTAAAGTTTATATAATTACTTTTACTTGTCAAATACAAAATATAGCCATCATTATATAGAATTGTCTGAAGCTATCTGAAGAGGCGTGAGAAATGTAGAAGACAGTATTTTCTCACATCAATAGATGCGTTTAAATGTCATGATATATTTCTTTCGTATAGGCATAATGAAGTTATAAACGTAATGCTTGGTCATCCCGGGGTTGAGATCAATGTTTTTCATATTTTATGTACAGAAAGGAACCTTAAACATCGAGTAACAAATTGATTGATTGATTTATTTGTGTATGTATGGCGCCCGTGCCAGAAAGCGTGTGTTATAGCTGACATATACCAACACCATCCATGAATAGCCTCGATTAAAGCGAGCCTGCAAGAGTTTCAATTCGGGTTTTGAGGATCTTCTATAGGGATTCCTTTCCTCTTCATTTTATATCAATGTCACATAAACATAATAAACCATTTCATAAAAGGCCTGTTAAGTACCAAAATGCAATTAGTTTTGAAAAAATAATCAGTTCAGTTAAATAATTATTGACCTTACCTCTGAACGATTTATTCGACCATGGTTAACACTGCACCAGTTTAGTAATTTGTATGCAATTTGAAATATTTCTTTATTTAGCTTTTTTTTACTTTTATGCCAATCATTTCAACATCCACGTAATACGCTTGTAACGTATCATTGATACGATATTATAATACACATACTCGATTTTTCTTTAGAAAAAAACACATTTAATGTAATAACTACATAAACAACTCAATATACTTATGCAGTATATGTAATTCGAAATAATTGTCTACGATGACGGCTTTTTTAACTAAACTAACTGACTAAGTCTTTATAAATTTCTCCGCAAGTGACGTGCTACTTATCCGTAATTCAAAATCAGCGGTTAGAGACAATGCATATGTCTTTGACTTGTCTAATTCTAATTATAAGATTAGTAAATCAAATCCAACAATGTGTTTACATAAGAGCACAAGTCAATGTTTGTCGCTAAATCTTGTTTTTTCATTCAAATAATGGATCTAAGTAGGGGTCTATCAATTAACAATGAGACTGAACATCCAAGATTAACATACTGTACATCAATGACTGCATGCTTAATGTTAGTAGATTTCTCTACAATATAATAATGTGTTCTCAAAATTTAGAATGAACCTGTAAATAATTCCTGTTCATTATTTTGCTTTACATTAAAAGCAATCGTGCTTTTGATGAAAGAAGATACCTTAACTGAAGTGTCAAAACATTTGAATTGGTCTTAAAATCACTTAGCATTTGTTCTCTATTTCTGTTGATTCTTGACCTTGTTTGCATCTATGTTTAAATTGGTGCGATACACTGTTATCTAAAATACTGAATTTACAAAATGAGACACACTGTTTATGCTGAGACACACTGTTTATGCTGAGAACGAGATAAACATGACAAAAATGCAACAATTCAAGTCCAATGACTTCAGTTTTTAAGTGAGAGCGTCGTAAAAGTATTTTAATGGTGAAGCATAAAATGATATCTACTCCACTGACATCCGTTGTTATGAGAGAGCGCCGCTGTTAGCAAATAAGTGGTAATATAAAGGTTTTGTTGGTGAAGCATAGAATGATGTTAACGCTTAACTTGAAATGAACGAAATTTAGTTTCGTTATGTATTTGTCTCCAGCAATGTTAGCTAGATATTATAAAATAATTATAATTGTGTTATTTTTCACTCTTTTTTACTTTAACGTGACCGTACATTTCATCTAACATTTTGATTCCATTGTTAACAAATGTAGATATTTATGTATTTGTTATGACTGGTCGAAGGCAGACAAAACTGAAACTAAATACATCACCAAAGCAATATGATATTTGGCGAACAATTAAGTTTAGACAAAATCCTGTCTTATGTAAAATAAGGCATGGATAAACGTATTGTCTAGACTGCGAAACACTCAGTCCTATTCCGGTGATTACTCAAATCACGTTTGATAACTAATGTGTTAACAGTACGAATGTTAAAATATCGATCCACCTATCAAGATATTATTTTAAATCCAGTGTTTTGTCATTTGGAGCTCGGCAAATGTAGGCTATTTTCCATTATAACCGGTGTTACAAATAAATTATTCTTATGTTAACTTCATGGTGCATTACCATTCACAATGTGGTGCACGTATTTTCAATATTCTTACCATGAATTCGTTGAACCCCTAAAATTGTTACCTGAAAGTGTCCATTTCTACTTCGAATTGGCAATTTTCAAAGTACCTCTACTTAATTATAATAAGCAATACAAGAGTTTAAACTGCTACGGAACAAATATAACATGACATTAAAATATATCTGAGTCTCATATGTGGATGGGTCTACATTCACTTTTAAATGTGATAATCTTAAGTTGTTTTTTTCTGTGAGTTTTTCTTTATTTATTTATTTTTTTTTCATTTTACTTTATTTCAAATTTAATGTATAGCAATAAAAACATACACATTGTTATTGATGATAAACTAATGCAACTGTTATTTATTGCGTACACTGCGTTGTAAGATCTCTATATAAGTGATAATAACCGAAAGGGCTTACCTGCGTTAATGTTTTTAGGGCGTTTTCTTTCGAAAAAAAATGTATCCTTCTTTATAAAGTAGTCGCCATCTCGCGTCTTTTCAAACAGCTAATTATCGGGGAGTTTGCATTATTTTGAAAGTGATGGGGTTTCTAATTTTAACGCTTGGAAAACCAAATTGAATACTGTGCATGCAATTTTCACCATTTCGAGAACAAACATGGCATTGTCCATATAGCCGATAGGTAAACTGGCAAAACAATCTTGCCTATTAGAAAGAAACTATTATTCAATGCTAATTTGTTAAAGATAACTTCATACAATTTTTTTCTAACAAAAAAATCAACAATTTGTTTAACCTCTACGGATAACGATACCTCTTTTGCATGCCTATCTGTAAAAACCGATTTGATTGCATTGGCAAAAGAAGCTTTCTTGGGAAATCAAAATTATAATGAAGGCGAAACATATACGTAGATTATCAGTCATACATGAACTAAATAAGTAAATCTGAACTTCAGTCAGGTTGTTAAGGTATCTACTAAATCAAATGGCTCTATAATCATTTTGTCTTAAAGACAACAAAAGCCTGTCAACAGTATATGTTAGTTATCCCCATATGTATTGGGGAAAATACGCCAAATTGATGTCTTGTTTGTTATACATGTCATGTTCTTAATGTTTTTTTTTCTTCATATATTGGATATGTTTTACCATGTTATAATACTATTCTACAACGGCGAAAGTGAATGTAAATTGACTAGGCTTCTTTGCAGAAAATTGTTCACATTTCTCATATTGAACTATCCACAACAGCATTGAATTGGTTGCCTCAAGTTTGTCTCTTTTACCGAGCGTTGGGTAGAAAAGCGTTTTAATTGGTTTTAATCGCCTCATGAAAACTTTAGGAAGCCAAGAAATTGATGCGTTTACACTACTCTTACCGACCGACTGAATATCGGCCAAAAAATCCCACAGATGATAAATAGTTTAACCGTGGGTAATCGGCGATGATAAAATAGTTTACAGCAAAAAAATTACACGGCATTCTCTCGGATATATAATTATACTCCATAATATAGGTATACCGTTTAGATTTGTACAGAAGCGATTGATAAATATTATCTATGATAAAATCTCATTCACTTCTTTAAAGTATATCCGACAATATAATGTCCCTGGTAGCCTTTGTAAATATTTTATCCAAAATATATGTGTGCTTATATGGTCACGTTACAGACAACATGTCTCGTAAATAATACTTTACCTGTAATTTAAATGACTGTTATAGTTTGTGGCACCTCATTACAAGTAGTCAATTTTAAATCACAATATTTTAACATCATTGAAGATATTCGACATTCCTGCGTTCATCATAAAACTATATGCATTTCAAATTGCAGTCTTGTTTTTACTTTTGTTGTTCTCCAAACTAGTAATAAATTACAATATTTCATGTAACATACAATTGATCAAACAGGATCTCTTCCTAATTCTTGAAATTTATAAAACAACAGTCACATATGGCCGAACATGGCAGTTTTAGACTAATAAGTTTCCTTAACTAGATGCTATCACATTAATGCCATTAAATAAGATATTTTTTTGTTGACAAACACGGAACTCAATAACACCTAGACGGACAAAAACGTATCATTTGTGGAAATGCCAAAGAACTCTCACAGAGCAACCTATAAATAATAATATGTTGTTTATGTCTTATACCTTGCTGGGTCTATTTTTAAGACCTACTTTTATAAATAGAAATTAAACATATTTTGACAATACCAAATTATATAATTGGGTATCAACAACGCCGTTAGGTAACTATATATGGTAGACATTTATTTAAACCACCTCACAGTCTACAGACAGACAAGATTTTTCATATATAAATATGATTAAAATATTAATACAACCAGCTTTTAAAAACATTGTTCTGCCAAAACTGCAAATCTATAAATATCAATCAATCAGACTTTTACAAAGAAACAATGGACAAATCTAATACACGACAGTTATAATGAATGATAAAAAGATTATTATCTTTTACACCTAATATTATCTTTGGCTCCCTTTGTGGCAGAGGAGTTGCCTTTAAGTGTTTTGGCATCAAAGTTTTAGTCATCATTTATCCCTGCGTAATCGTAAGAGGCGACTAAATGGATTCAAATCACTGTCTTTGCTCAAGAAAGGTACTTTATTTTGACCCCTGGTGTTTTTTGTTAAGTATGAACCACCCATGTTTGCAATAATCATCTTTCCTGTCTCGGTGTCATATTGTAAAATGTGTTGGTGGGCCGTAACACAAAACGAAAGCAAACTTGTCATGTGCTGGAAGTACCCCTTATTTAAACAAAACGGCATTCAGCTGCATTTGAAATAAAATTTCATCAAAACAATATTTTATATTTTCTAAAACCACGTGTTTATAACCTGTACGAATGATCATAAATAAATATTGCAATGGTTACATGACAGGAGATGTCAAATAAAAGATATGAAAATTGTAGGTCTGGTTTGTTTGATTGTATTTATGAGAGATATTGCACTTTATAATAGGAGCATATAAAGACTGAACATCTAATGTGAGTCATTTACCTTATTAATATAATTCTTATAAACTTATGATTTTATTAATCGAGGACTGTCAAATGGGCAATACCGTTTCAAAGCAAAACAAACAAAAAATAATAGTATAATAAATAGACGTGTTTATTAAGAATTTTTAACGATATCTAACACATTATTCCTACGTGAACATGCAAAAATGAAAAAAAAGAAAGCTCGATAATTTGTTTAGTACACGGCTACGTTGTAAAGAAATGCGGCCAACGCTATCATATAAGGTAACGTGACATTATGTATATATCCATGCTTTTTCAAAGCATCGCTTCTAGATAAATACACCTTTAATGTCAAACCACATACCTTTCTGAGACTTACATATTCTTTAAATGTAACATCTCTTAGATACTTCAAACTGTCTCAACTATTTCGTCCAACATAGTGTTTTTACCTTTCTCCATTGTTCACGATTGCATGATTACGGGTATGCCTTGCCATTTTGCTTGCTTTTTGTCTATTTTTTAAACATTTATCATGTCACTTGTAAATTAACAATGGCATACTATTATCGTGTTTTTGCATATGTGTTAGCTGTTTTAACTTGACCGTAGGTGCCATTCAGCAATTGAAGCAGAAAGCGTCCGTACTTAGGCCAACGTCACCATTTGTACTGTGCTTATATAAGCACTACATGAATAGAAAAACATCCGTCTTGTAGTATTCTTGAACGCATATCTCAACACCAGAGTCAATAATAAACAGTAAACAAAAACAGCAAGGATGTAAACACAAAACTATTAATTTATTAATTAAATGAATAACAGTACAGTTAATCATAACGTTTTTGTAGTTTGACATTTTGTCCAACGCGTCAAGCCATGAAAATATATCAAGGTTACAGATTAGAGAAAATAAGAATCCCTAAAGAAAGTCCAACACAACATAATTGAAAATGTTGCAGGCTCGTTTGATTGAGTATGTTCATGGACGGTACTGTCAAGTGCAAACTACCGTCCACGCCCCCTAGCACCTGCTTAAGCAGAATTCAACATTTAAATATGAAATGGTGAAATTTCGAATTTAGAGACATCCGCAGATGTGTTCGACATTAATATTCAAGGAATGATATATTTGTATATAACTATAAATCCAAGTATGGGTATTATAAAAAAAGACATAAAAGGAATCCCAAAAATACGCCCATCCGACAAAATTGACAATGTTGTAGGCTTAGTTTGACTGATTCTATTCATTGACGGTACTTGAATGTAAGCCATCCAACATACACTTACAACGACTCAACATTTGAAAATTGCGAATATTGAAATAAGAAATATTTACAGATGTGTACATAATGAAAATAAGTCATTTTTAAAGTTTTAAACATCCCGGTGGGATACTTGTTAAAATTTGCAATATTTGTTTCGAACGTTCAAACGAAATATAATTGCACTACAAGGGTCTCCAAAAAGGTAAAAAGTCTGAATCATAACATTTGAAATTCTTTGCATAAATTAAATGAAGCACACAAATAAAATGGCAAACTCTGCAAAAAGTATTAAAGAAATGTAACAACGAATCTAATTTAATAACGACTTTTTGTGCGTTTTAGCCCGATTTTGAACTCACAATGCTTTTCAGTTTTGGGTCATTCTACTACATAAATAATCTTATTTGAAAAATGGGGTGAGAAAATAATCTGAATAATTGCATGCTATTAGTCCAGACCAACATCAAATTGTAGTCAAAAATTTCAGACAAATATTTGAAGTTCCATCATCTCATCAAACCTTAGTTGACTCCCTTTAATGTGAACATGTATTATTGTTTTGGCATACTAAATAGCGTTAATACTGATATGTTATGTTTTATGTAATTTCTATTAATGTAGGGAGAAAAATACTAAAGTGAATGTTAGGAAATTATTATCTAACTCATTTATTCAATATGTTTTACGTTTCATTTTTTCCAGCTGACTTTGGAAGATGGGAGCTATATAAATAAATAATATTGACTGAATATCAAAAACCTTTGCATCGATGTTTCCGGTCCTCTAGAATTCTAGAATAGTTTAAATTTATTACTAATTCTCTTAAACTTGCGCGCTTTTTGATGCTTCCATTCGTCCTGGAAATTCTATACATGGTTGATAAAAAGCTAAACATAAATACAAATTGATGGTTGTTTGTATAAAAGAATCATTTGTTTGTAACAAATCAATAAGGTTAATTCTCAAACTTAATATTGCTTAAAAGCAGCACGCCTCCATATTCATGCTAATTTTCATGAACATTTGAAAATGTTTGTTACAGTAATATATTGTAAAATACAAAAATGATGCAATTTACACATTAATAATGGCACTTCAAACCTATATAAATTACTATAAAGAGGTCAAAAATAGCCCTTACTGCGTTAATGCTGAAAAATTCGGTCATTTATCGCACATAACATGTAAATTTTTACTAGAATTTTGAATCTTAATACCTTTCCTTAAATCTTAGTACATTTTTCTCAGGTTTGATTTGATCGAAATATTTTTGCTCATCTGGAGGGATGCAGCTTTACCATTTAAAAATACGGTTTCTTTAAATAAAGATATTATTCAAACATCCACTTTGAATAGTTAGTATATCGCCATATTACTAATGTATAACTAGTAAAAACATTCATCCGTTTTTATTTTAGAAATACGTAAAGATTGTAATTACAATCTTTTAATCATTAAACTGTTATTAGTCTCCACAAAGGTTCACTTTATAGGACAGTTTTACACTTAACAAATATCTATAAAATATCAATTATGATCCTTTATGAAAAATGAGAATATAGATCAACAATGCAAGGCAATGGTCATGGAACGCAGATTCCGACACAATCCAGTCACACTAGCAGGACACCCAGAATGCACACATTCAAACATTGGGTGAAGACAAAAGGGCTTAAAGGAAGGGAAAGATATGAATTAAGTAAAATTATAAAAAGTAAATCCTATAATGAATGATATTTTGAAGATTCTTTAAGCTATTCGTTATATAAATAAAACATGACTATATAAATTTTATTTAAGACAGGTCAAAGATGCTTTGTTGCACTCGACACTCTGTAGAAGTCTGCATGTTATAATAAACCCTTTATCGAAACCAAAAAAAAAAAACAAAAAACAATTAAACTATTCTAATAAGTTTCTTATTCTCAGAATGTCACTACTTGCTATAACTATAATGGTAATGTCAACTGACCCTTTTGAAAATTCTTGTTTTTGTTTATTCCATTTACCTTTTACATCGTTTTTGTCTTTCAAATAAATGTTTTGCAACAAATTAAAATATCACTCATTTAGACAATTTCTAAACGGCAGACAATATTGACTTACCTCTGAAACCATAAAATATGTTTTATATGTTCAATATGTTTATATACCACAGTTTAATATCAAATGGTAATAAATTACATAAATAAACTTAAGGAAAAATTTTACAATGCGTTAGATAATAGGCTGGAATTTTAATACCAAGATAATTATGTAAGCAGAGGGCAGGGCGTTGTATTATGGCGAGGCAGTTTGATAATTTAATAACTCATTGTCTTATATTTAATCCAATATGTCTTGACAATTGTTTAGGTAATAAATACTTGATTATCAAGTAATGGAGTGTAAGATGTAATATTACGCCGCTTCTTTGTTTCTAGCATGCAAAATAAAATAACAAGTCTTAAATAACAAGTCTTGACTTGTTTGATCTAGAAGCCGGCCAGATAAATCAACCTTTCTTCCAAGGACAAACAAAACAGCGTTGTCAAACATACGTATGAAATAACGTTTTGTGAAAAGAATATGCCTCTTTAATGGCACAGTTGTTTGTTACAATCATTAAATAAGATAATTTCTCAACAGTCGTTTTGACCTTTTGGCCTATAATCTCTGGTAAATTCTCGTTTAAAAAATCGCATAATCATTATTTACTATGCATCAACAAATACTAATTAGAAGATATAGAGATTAATTTATCTAAATCTTATTCTATTTCTGCTGAAATACTTCTACATCATCATTACAAATCAAGAAGTATGCATTTACCACTCTATCCTTAATAATACTAATTGCTTATACATGCTGTCTCTTTTTTTGTCACAGTCGCAAAATAATAAAGAGAAAAACAGAAACCCTAAAGAACGCACAAAACGACAAAATTGAAAATGTTACAGGCTCTTTAACCGAGGTGCCTGTTCAAAGCCATGTCAGCAAACATACCATGGTTTGTCAAATTACATGATGAACAATAAAAAATTCAATTACTGTCACATGTTCGATACACAGGTTCTAGAACAATCTGCAATCTGCTTACATAAGAATAAGATTATAACGATGGTTTGTAAACGCATCGGTCATTTATTTGCAATAGTTTCTTAAAACCAATTGTATCTATTTCTGCAACATTTTTATGTATCATGAAAGTATCATACAAGATATAGCTTAACAGTACAATTGTACTGTTGTGAACAATTATGTTTATTTCAAAATGACGCACTTTTGATATTTACATGTTATGTGCAAAACATGGTGTTTTATCCAAAAGGATATTATCGGAAGAATACAAGACAGGACTTTGGGATTTTCGGAAGTAATTTATCACTATTTATTCGATAAATGTCTAAGAAGACACTAACTTAGCAGACACTTTGTCGTGTGAGATATAAATTAATGTTTGGTTCACAGAAATGTCATATTTGTATTACAATATCATATTGTGTTTACTTGATTTTTCAGGATCTGGCTTGGTCATTAATCGACATCCAAAGAGGAGTAGCATTGAATCTAACAACTCAAAATCTTATATTAAAGAAATCTGTACGTTTCTTGTTTGTCATTGGATAATTTATTTTCAATCGCTTTTAACTTAACGTTTTTATAAGTTGTGTTAAGTGTCCCACATGCCGTAACGCTAACAATGAACATATGCCTTTGTACTCTAATGTCTGCATGAATCCGAATCATCAGGGCTAAAGGATGCCAAGTTGATATAACTAACTTAAGAGTATTGACATGGTGATCATACAGAAAACTGTAACATTGCAAAAAATTATACTTTTCATTTGTTTTCTTAAGTCGATATCAATAATTTGTTTTATCGTTTAAATTTTTCTATCTCTATATAGCAATTATCGTCCCTCTCTTGATAACAAATATTATTTAGTATTTATTGTATTTTTTGAAAATATGGTAACATTTATAATTTATGTGATATTCGGTTTGAAAGAAATTTCGTTTATATTTATAATTGAATATGATAGATTGCTTGAAAAATTTGTTTTCCTCAATTCGAACATCTGTCAAAATTTTTTATTAACCCTATAATATGAAATATAGCTTTTGTTAAAAATATATTGTAACTGCTATTGATAGATAGTAGCTTATCTGACATTATGATGTGTTGTTATAAAAGATATGAACAATGATACAAACAAGTAGCTGTCTATTTTGAAATTAAAAGAGAATTTAAAATTCATTACTTTATACAAGATTTAATAGTTATCCTATCATGAGTATGAAATTAGATTTGAATGCATGCTAACTTGACACTCTTTTATATAAAATTAATTGATTTGGAAACTCGATGTGTAATTATTTGTTGTCAGTACAGGATAAACTTTAATGGAAATGTTATTTGATTATAATTATTGTAGGTGCTCTCTTTTGATGTAACAGTAACTATGTCCTTTGCAAAAGTATACAGTTGATGTTGCTTCTACACTTACATCTACGAATAGGCCGTTTACTGCTGCCTCTGCAATATTTGCCGCTGTAGCATCACGAATTCTTCTGAAGCTGCTGATTCTTTTGGTTATGATGATTATAACAATGATGACCAATTTGAATATAACAAGGCGACGATATTTTTATACCCCCGCACAACAAAGTTGTAAGGGGGGTATACTGGAATCAGCTTGTCCGTCCGGCCGTCCGGCTGTCCGTCGTTTTTTTCTTGTCCGCCCAATAATTTAAGATTCCTTTGACCCACAATCTTCATATTTGGCATGGAGATTAGTCATGATTAATAAATGAACCCTATTGATTTTGAAGTCACCAGGTCAAAGGTCAAGGTTACAGGGGCCTTGACTTCAAAAATCTTGTCCGCCCAATAACTTAAGAAACCTTTGACCCACAATCTTCATATGTGGCATGGAGGTAAGTCATGATTAGGTGACCCCTATTGATTTTTAGGTCACTGGGTCAAAGGTCAAGGTCACATGGACTTTGACTTCATAAAATTTGTCCGCCCATTTTACTTAAGATTCCTTTGACCCAGTCTTCATATTTGGCAGGGAGGTTGATCATGACCATAATGTGACACCTATTGATTTTGAGGTCATTGGGTCAAAGGCCAAGGTCACAGGGACCTTGACAAAAAAGCTTTTCCCCTCAATTGCTTAAGAATGCCTGTCCGCAGCGTATTGACTTTGACATTTTCACATTTGAAGCATGTAGAATACATAACTTAGCAATGCACTGGCTTAGTAACCTCCGATTTGGCAGGGAGGTTGTCCTTGAGCTCTAAATGACCACTGTTGATTCTGACAAAGTGGTATGCGGGGAATATTCACGCCATGGTAGTGGCAGTTCTAGGTATGATGATGATGATGATGATGATTGTGGTAATGATGGACGAGGAAAATAATACTGATGCTTGTGTGTTGTTTCTGAAAATTATGTTGTTATTGGTGATTATGCTTCATGATTTAGGTCACGGATGATGATGCCAATTTAAATGCTGTTGTTGATAATGAAAATGGTGATGTTGATGATAATGATGAAGAAGAAGGAGAAGAAGAGAATGATAAGGGTGATCATAGTAACTGTTGATAACGAAATCAGGCTAAATTTGCATTTTTGAGGAACATGAGGAAGGTGTCAATATCAACTGTTGGTTATCACCAATATAGCAGGCACTCTTTTAAAATATAAAGAGCATTCAGCTTAATTTGACTTAGAAAATGATGTGTCTTTAATTTTGTAAAGGACATGCTTGATATGCAATAGATTACTGTCTGATTTAATGTTATGGGCTTGTTAGCTTTTATCTACATATCACATCAGTATTACAAAGCCAACAGCCAGTACATTATTCAATTATGTTTCGATTGATGTAAATGCATTGTATTTGACTATTCCTAGCGGAGATTCTCATGTGTGTTACAGTAGCATTTATTGAACTGTTTTACTACTTAACAATGCAGTCAGCTTTTCTCGATAATAGGTGCAAACTGTACTTACAAATATAAAAGGAAAATAGAATCCCTTTAACAGATGTACTGTAACGGTACACGTATTAACAAGCCTACATATTGTTGATGATGTTGGTGTATTTTAAAACTATCAGTACATCGAATGCAGTTCAGGACAATGTAACAAAATATTGAGTATGTGTGTACTTTCATGAAAAAAAACAACTTTTAACATTATATTATATTGTATATTACAACATAATGTTTTTGCTACAGTCCATCGGGAAAAAAAAAATTCATTCTCTTTTTCAAGAGATCAATGTTAGAATTACGTGATATTTAACACATTTCAAATCATCACGGGATTTGACAATGATAAGGCAGGGGGGCGCATTTATTACTCTTTTTTGTATTAGCGGCAATATATTCGTCTCTTCAAACAATGAAGCACATTCATTATACGATACAAGGAAGGTAAACGACATAATATAAAATGGCAGTAAATAAACTTGATATAACATCAACCAAGGGAAACGGTTAATCAGTTTTAGAGAGGCTAGAAACACAGTATACGCAGTAAAAGTAATAATAAGAATTATTGCGGATCATTTTCAAGACAAGATTTAAATAGTTAAATATGGACGAGTAATATGTATTAGCATATGGTTAAAATAAAGATTGTCCAAGTTCTCTATTAAGTTATATCAGTATAATGCATCCATTTGTAAAGCAAATACTTATGAAATACGACTTTAGTGTCAGACAAATATATGTCTCAGATTGTTAGAAAAAAGCTTATATCTTAAAGTTATATCTTAAAGATTAAGGAAAAACTGATATGTATAACTATTTTGGTGTCTTAAATTACTGTGTAATACTCAATTAGAATAAATAAAAATAAAAGCAAACAACAACAACAAAACAATAAATGTTTAATCTTGTATTTATTTATAATCTATTATATTATGTTCTAATAAGTCATGCTATGAGTAATTTGGTATACGAAGAAATGGACTTAAACAGTACACTGAAAGCTTGATATAATTGCAATAAATAAACATGATTGGTAAACAATTACAGTAAACTTCACTTATAGCGAACACGGTTATAGCGAATTTCCGGTTATTAGGAACAATTTATTTTGTCCCGAATTTTGCCCTTTTTTATTTAATATAAAATGTACTGTTATAGCGAGCACAGTTATAAGGAATGGTCGCTTATAAGGAACTCATTTTTTAGTCCCAATTCAGTTAAAAGTACAGAAAATTACACCTTTATAGCGAACTCCAAATATCGGCTATCCATAAATATATCCCGCATTTTCAACTTTCTTTTTCATAGGCACGGATTAAACTCGCCCTAATGTACCGTTTATTGTTGTCTGTACTTCAATACAGCTATGAAAATTAATTTGTAATGCAGAACGTAATAGTTTTCTATTTAGGAAATTAGGTTTTCTCGAATAAAATAATTATGATAATTTATAATCGGTTTTCAACATAATCACGCATGCTTGCTAATCAATTGAAAACTACAAAGTACGTTTGATTGAAATAAAAAGAAATCTATATTTTTCATAAGTAAAAGTCACCCTTAAAATATAAGAAGATATTCAATATAAAAGGAACGAAAAATGGAAAATCTTTTTTATTCTTAATCATAGAAAGATAACGAAAAGCACTGAGTTTAGAAACAAAATATGATATTTTATGATGTATTGAAAAAGAAAGTAAATTTTAATTTGAAATAGCAAAGGATTTTCAAATTCAAAAATGTACGCTCTCGAGCATTGTGTCTAAAAAGAATAAAGGACTAATTTTTCTTAATCAGACTGTTCGTTAAATGTAAATTTGTCCTGATATAAGGAACAAATTCGCTCTATGCTTATAAGGAATTCCGGATATAAGGAACATATTTTGAATGTCCAATTAGTTCGTTATAAGCAGAGTTTACTGTAATTAGAAATGACTCAGTAATTTTTACAGGCTTAATAAAACCCTCAGTATACCGCTGATCATGACAAGATTTAGAATAGTTCAGTAAGGTCATATAATGTCCGCTAACAAATTGTTCGTGTATGATCTACATACATATCAGTAAGATGTTCCATAGCAAATGTTTGGAAAATACAAATAAATTGTTACATCTGTAACGTTAGACAAATATATACTCAGATTGTTAGACGAAAGCTTAAAAAATAACGCAAAATGTACATTTTTAACATTAAAATGTAACTAGTACGTATTTGTCATAAAATACTATTTTAATTTTAATTGAAGATTAATTTTTATTCTTTAAACTCATTTGGTATCTTATAATATCATGCTTTATGATAGATAGATCACAAACTAGCACAATTTATCAAACAATGTTTCGTTTTAACAATTCATTCTGTGCAATTAAAAAATGTGAATCATGGTGTTGGCAATTTCTAAATTGCAATATGTTTTAGAATTGTGTGCAGTGTTGCTTTGCTGTTGAATTGAATTCAATTTAGTTTGCTTTTAATTTTATTACATTTTTAACTTCAAAAAAAGTTTAAGAATAAAAATGCCTATATAGTTGGATTACCCGAAGAAAACAAAACAAAAAACAAAACACAAGTGATTTAGACGAATATTTGCAGTCTAATCTGGAAATCATTTTCAGTCTAAGAAAAATATCAGATTTGCTATTATAAGTGTGGAAAATTAAACAAAATTCAATATAGGTCGTTTATGTCGGATAAAATTGTATGCATGTTCGTTATATTATAAACAATCTAATGTAATTGTCTAAGTAGGGGAAACTTGATTGATTTCTTCTTTATTTTAAATAAACACTTTGCAATACTGTTACAGTAATGATTTTTACAAGCATGTGACTGCTTATTACATTTTTAATAATAAAACATTTTTCAATATCTCGTAATTAATTGTTCGAAACAAATAAAAATTGATCGTTGTAGTTATTTACATTACACTGAGAAAATAGTTTGCGTTTATTCACATACAAATATATAATCTGCTTGAAAAATTTGTCGTTCGACGTCGTTCTGAGATATGCAACTTTCAGTTGACTCACTTTAAAAATTCCATTTTTATTCATTTCTTCCCGCATGTCTTTGTTAAGAGAACACGTTTTACTTTTCATTTGGCCCACACGTCGTTTCTTTATAACATGACATGAACGTATCAAAGAGAAGGTTTCCATGATCACCACCGTATTGAATCTTTCAAAATAGATATTCACAATTTTATGATAAATGTTTAATATTACCATCAATCCTTTGATACATATAGCATTTATTTTGTGCACATTTGATAATGATATATGGAGTGATGTAAACCAAAATGTGACAGATTTGTATTACTAAATAATCTTGTTACATAATGTGATCCTAGATCGCATTCAGACTTAAACTTTATGACATTTTCACATAGACCTGAAAGGAAAAACAAAGAGTGTACACTTTCCGAGTTTTTTTCTATTCAATGTTATTATTATTTTGTGTTGTTCTCTTTTGTTGTTTTTTTCTATTCTGTCAATGCATTATATTGATTGGCGGAAACTTATTTTTGAGAACATTTTTTGTTATCTTAAAGATGCATTGTATACATTTTAAAAACGCATTAAAATGTCTTGCATGTGCATAAGCATTAATTTTACAAAACTCAATGAACGTTTTGTAACATCAATGTTTTGAATTTGATCAAAGATTTGATTGTTCAGAAACTTATGACTTAACTTGAAATACCTCTAGTTCGATCCTGCAGCGAGAAGAAAGATGTTCGGTTAAGACTTGCGGCAAGTTATTGCCAAACATTTTGAAAACAAACGTTTATTTTCATTATTTGTGAATTTATTCATTTATCACTAAGTTACATATTTATACTGGGCATATGCGTTTGTCTTATAAGCCTTAGGGTTATATTAGTAGACCATGGAAGGATCAACAAAGGTGGAGGACAATATATTGGTAACTCTTTAAGGTAATCTAGGAAAGTCAATGAACTTGAATGACTGTCGAGATATATCAATATAAATATGTAAAAAACAAAACCGACAAACAATACTCAAATACAACAACAATAACGATGTTTAAGGGCTCAAGTAATTACTTTCTCAGACTTACCATATATCTTAAAGAGATATTTACAGAAAATAGGGATACGAAAACAGAACTTTCGTTGCATTTAAATTTCGCAGTGAAATGTTTTTATTTCTGTAGTTGTCTTTTTTAATGTTTTTCTAGAATACATGATTAAAAATGGTTGAACTATGAACGAAATGTAAAAATAAAATGTGCTTGCAACATACTTGTCTGAAAATATCAATACTTATTTTATTAGTCTACTCAAAAATCATTGATACTGAACAAATATATTCGTAGGTAAAATATTGCTGAAATCTGAAGCCTGAAAAAATAATGTCGAAATAAATTACTTTCTGTCGGAGACAAATATATTAAAACATATTCTAAATGATACACCTGGGGTCGATTATCGTTATAATAGAGAATGTTCAAAGGGCCAAAGTAACATGTCACAGATTTATGTCTGTTTGTTATCTGATTTCATTATCTTGATAAAGTTTATTTTCAAAATGAAACTTACAGTTAAAGGCCCATTATGCCCTATAAAGTCTTTTATGTTCATTTTTAAACTTTGTATTTTGGTGTGCGGTTATAGTTTCTTAACGTTTCATTTTTATCACTCTACCTTAGTTTAGTACATAGGTATTTTGTATCGAAGCCATATACTACTTTGTTTACATTTTGCTTCTTTTATGAGAAATTATTCACACTCAACACTACCTATTTCAGATGATAGGCGTCTACAATTCTCTTAAACCATAATTAAAACGTTGTAAAACTCATGTATACCAACTGTAAATAATGAAACAAATATTATTTGGGCGTAATTTGCCTTTCAGTTACATAAAAAGCCCGATATTTGCCGAGTTTTGCGCGTGGTTGTTTTTCAAGTTTCAATTTCTAACGTAACGCATTTTTCGAGTAGTAAAGAATTATATAAATATTCGGAAGAATAAATAGATTTAATTTCCTTTGGCAAGTTATGTGTCTGTTTTAGATGCTTATTTAGTCACAGGCCATTTTTAATTTTCAAATCAAATATGATTGATATATTCTGTGTTTAAGTGTACTTGCGTCTTATATTCATGTCCTTCACTATTTCTTATGTATGTGTTTAGATTTAATTTACTTGTTGTTCTGTATGTCACTTGAATTTTTTTTGTAAGTGTCACATGGATATGTGTGTACATATATCTAAACAAATAATGAATATTTGAAATGACATGCTTTGATTGTTAATAATAAGATTTTGTTCTCTCATTATACATGTTATACATAGACAAAGGAAACATACAATATTTGTGAAAACCTGATCGACTTGGTGATTTGTCATTTTGCATGAGAACAAAACAGATCTTGTTGGTGGTAGAATCTTTAATATAAAATATAGTCCGAAGAAAAAAATGTACATTATCTGGACTTCAATGCAGTAACCTGTCTAAATACTATGAAAACATTTTGTTTACTCTTGATGTGATTTCTTGAATTTAAAAGCTGAATAATTTGCATTGAGAGAATAATGTATATTGCGATACAAGAGTATTCATAATTCATAAGAAACAATTGCACACAGTTTCGTAACTTTGTTTAATCGTCTAATTATTTCACATGATATCTATCCTGAAAAAATATAAATTATTTCCGCCATGAAATCCATTATATCACTCATCTACACGAAAATCCTTTCACCCATATTTATGTTCGAGGTAAATAATTATTGTTAGACCATGATTATATACCGGAAGGTTATGTTGTTGGCGTACATAACACTTGATTAATTTTATAGCTGTTGAAACTTATAATGATGTTCGATTTCTTAACTTAACACATGTTTCTTTGAGACAACAATCAGCAATTTCACGTGAAGACATGAGATTAAAGACATGAGATTAAAAAATATATTTCATCAACATCTTTAAATACCTTTAATTAAACAAGTGTCATTTTGTTAAAGGTGGATACACTGCGAACATTGTCAAAAAATTAAAGTGTTGATTTTATAAGTGTTATCATTTTTACAAAGTTCTTAGTTAACATTTATCCATACACAAGCACTTTTGTGTGATTCATAAACCTTTATCTATATAATTATACCATCAGATATCAATGAAAGGTGCACTATCGATTTTTGTGCATTTCGGGTTAAACTGTCAGTGATTTATACAATAATTATAGACATTCATTCAATCAAATTTAACTACGTGCTTAATTAATTTCAATTACAATGATTGTGTCTTATTTTAATGATGACAATTATTATTTTAGATATCGTAATAAATTATAATTCATTGATTATAATTGTAATAACACCTTTCCCAGATTCAATTTTCCATCCGTAATGTCTTGAACACAAATTATATATGTAGACGTAATGTGGAAAAATGGAATAGATCTTGTTTGCCCGTATATTTTTTTTTTGTAGCGCTATTTCGTTAAATCTTCAAATGCTTTTTATTTGTATTTATTTTATCTCATATACCATGATAATCATTAAACCCTACAAAATATAAATTGAGCATATGCGGTCAGTAAATACAATTTTTTCACCTGGCAGACAGTTAATTAAATATGTTTGATCAGACAGACACCGTAATTTTTGCCTTTGGCTATAACATTGTGTTATTTTCAAACGTTTTAAAGATATAAACCAAGAACTGTCAGAAAGTATGATTTATTTAGTTTTGAATTACAAAGGACTTTGCTAGAATGACAAAAAATGGATCTTAAAATTATCTTGCATTACAATACTTTTCTAGAAGACAAGCGGAAACAGAATGGTCCACACCTTTTTATTTTTTTCGCATGTGTTTAATTTTTAGCCTATAAGAATATAACTATTGTACAAGTGACTTTCCATCGAAAAGTTTTCAAACTTAAGAACGAATATTTAATATTCGTATCAAGTCAGATAGATATACCATACAGATTGAATAAATAAGGTTAAAATACTTTTTTACTTCTTTAAATAACAGATTTGTGTTGCCCCCAATTAAACTGATTTTTTTCCAAACAGAACTCGTCAAATTAAGATAAAATACCTAATTCCATTTGTTATTAATTGAAAGACTTTATTGCAAAGACATACGATGATTAAGCATTTGATTTCAGAAGGTTTAGAACGTACAGTTAAAAGCTATAAACTTAAGAAATGTCACTTACCATTAAGCATGCAAAAACATAAAATGCCTGCGTGCAAAACCTTAAAATACCAACTGAGAACATGAGAAAAATGTCGTATTATTGACCAGATTGCAGTACGTTAAAGAAAATTGAAACTTAAACTAAATATATCTGTTTCATTTTTCTTTAAACACCCAAACTGGCCTCTGCTATTTTGATTTGCAATTACTGACATCTGACATATAAGGTCAGTCAGTTTATCCTGACAATGAATGAGCATAATCTAAACGCACATATGGAGGCAATTGATGGACCGAGCAGACGTTTTTTTCTCCATATTCAGTAAACGTCCATTCTCCGTTTAAAACCCAATGATATGTTGCATACTATATTGACATCAGAACAAAAATATTCAAATGGCTCATCGACACTAGATATAGGTTACAAATGATCTTACATCAGTTTTGTTTTTTTGTTTTCTTAATTGAAAGGCACTCTCGTGTGCTAAGGAAATAACAGAAAAATAGTCTTATTGTCTATACGTTATAGTATTACATAATTATTCCAATTTAGAGTAATTATGTGCAATAATAAACTAGGTTGCTGGTGAATAATTTGTAGCGTATTGTGGCTATAAACAGGCCGTTACACGAAACGTACAATTATCTAGCTCTAAGGGAAGTGATATGACAATTAAAGGAATGTAAAAGAAAATGTAAAAGCAGTAAGAGAACTAACATTATGCTGTTCGTCATTGAAATCAGGGAAATAATAATGATCATATTTGCAGCCAAAACATTGTTTATAGTTGTCGGTTTAAGGTATTTACATACTACATGATATGTCAATCGTGACAAAAACAGATATCGTGTTGGTCTACACGCAAGTTTTGATTATTTGCATTTTTCCCCTCAGCAAATGATTAACTCCATAATCATTATAACTTAACCAAACCAATATCATGCAAATCATTTTTTGTCTTTTAAAACAAGAGTTATACTATTCATTATACTTGTATCAATACACGCACAGAAAACAAGTTGCTCTTGTTTTTTTACTTCAAGACTGTTTCTCTGAATCATGCTACTTTTTTAACAATTTATACCACATTAAATGCTATATTAATAAAAAAATCCTCAATAAAGCTCTACACACTAAGTATTATGTTAAGAGAATTTTGACAGTCTTTTCTATATAATAGAGACTTGCTTTATACTTTCAATGAACTGTTTTAGATAAAAAGATAGGTAAATCATTGTAACACATTCGCCGGCAAGAACAGCCCAGATACGCTATTACTCTTTATCATAATAACTATGTTGTTTTGTTCTTTCTTCGGATGAAAACTACTACCTATATGTGTGGCGTACTGTGACATTAATTTATATTTTTACTTCCCAAAAAGCCTCGAAATACTGTCACAACTAGTACCTTAAAATCATGCTCAATGAACTTGAAGTATTTTATCATTTATAAGGCGGACATAATGTAACTTCTTTGGTTTAAAAGGACATGGATTTTTTTTACCTTAACAGTTTGTTTGGATTTGCAGTTTTAAGATTTGACACAGCTCCTGGTTGATGTTATACGTCCAAATACCGAGATGTATATAATAAGCACGAGGGTTTTTTTAAAGGCCGGAGGTTTCAAAGATACAGAAGTTCAGCTTCAATAGCCAATATATTGTTATCAATTCCAGATGTAACCATCCTGTAAGTGTTGTTGGTAATGATTTATCACCTAGACACCTAGACAGCAGGTCACATAGATATCATTAGGAAATAAACGATAAAGATTCGTGTTTAGTTCAAGGAAAGTTAATTAAAAGATAATTATTTTCCTTGTGACCTTCTATATTTCCTTGTATTGTACCGAAAAGAATAGGTTTGTCATGTAATAAACACTTAGATGGTGTATTTTAATGTATACAGAAACACATTGAAGTATTTCAAGCTAGAAAATCTCTTCAGAAGGTTTTGAAATGTGTTTTGAAATTAATCTACGTGGTTTTTTAAACGGTTGCGATGTCCCGAAAATTTCCTTGTTCGGTCTACAATAGCTAATCCAAGTAATATACAGACCAAGATTAGCTAAAAATTGTCGACAAAACAGCAAACAGTATCAATCAATGTCTTTATTTATTTCATGATGCCGCATAATTATGGAATAACAATAGAGGTTGCGTCATTTTTATGCATCATAATTATAGATTAAAGGGAAAGACAAGGTTAGAATAAAAACTTGATTTCAGAAAAAGAATACTATAAATTATAAATCTGCAAATTTTCCGCCGCCAAATAATAATATTTAACGAATGATAACAAAATTCAAATTGCTAAATCACCGATTTCTACAAATCAGTAGGCGCGTCCATGTTTGTGTATTGGCCGTATAAAAACAGGTGCGCGTGATGTCATTTCCCCACATCTTTAGATTTATAATAAATCTAGTTGAATCGTAGAGAAATATTAATATAATAAAGTATTGACAAGACAATTTAATTTTCACAGGCGGTGTAGAGGAGATTTTTTATGGTTCAAAATACGTAATAATATCAAAAAAATAAATAAATAAAGAAACAAATAAAAAATCAACGTCTACCGGTCGCATCACTTCAGGCCAGTGATGCCCGTTACTCCAAACAATGCTATGTTCATTAATGTAATTTAACAATATTTCACAGATTTAATAAATACGCATGTTATTATTTAACAAAGTTTCACGATCAAATAATGCAATTAAATAAACAAACGCACCAACGAATAATTGGCTGTTAATTATTGAACGGCGATAATTATCATTATTATAAAAAATCCTACTAAAACGTGTTCTTAATAGTACATGCAATTAAATGTTTGCAGTTTGATTCTGACTTTCAAATTAAAAGGTGTAAACATATGTTATAATTGATGTACACATTTCAAAAATATAAACAACTATTTTGAAAAGTAAATTGTTAACATGTCTGTCAACGTATGATGCTGCGTGGTATTTATTTACTTTGTAATCGTAGCCTAATATTAACTGCAGGCAAAACATTTTTATTGGCTGCTCAAAAATCTAATTTGCATAATTTATTCACACAATTGCTGGCTCTTACTACTTATGTCTAATACTGTGCATTATCCATTTTAATTGTTCCTAATTTGCACCGAATGTTCCTGTCACACTGTGTACTGACGATTTTTATTGCTCCTTGTAAGCCTCTGTGCCGACAGACCTTTTGATCATGCACAATGTTGCCCTGATTGGTTAATCACCCTTGTCAAATATTCTAATGACGAAATAGACATCTATTTTTTACGCTTCATAGTGAACTGAATGACCTTAGGGGAAATTAAGTTCCGCACCTGTCAAGTTATACTGTAAATTACAGCATTTCATAAAATAGCAACACATTTTTTTTCAGTCACCAATAATCAATTCAAATATTAAGTAGAATTATGATTTTTTATTTTAATGGATTAAATTTACGGTAGTAGAAATGCGTATCTGTGTGGTAAGTAGATAACGTGGAAAAAAGCTATAGGGAACTGGATAAACCCGAGAATATGCGTAATTACAGGGGAATGGGCAACCTGTTGTTGTTGGTACCAGTTGACTGGGTGCCTAAATAACCTAACGGACAGTTTTGTTTTCATACGATATAAGTCTGGCTGCCGATTTTCCTGCACCATTCTCATTTTAAGCGTCAATGGCGGAAAATCGCGTCCTCAGCAGATCTCTGCATATTGGATTTAGTTGATATTTTACGCTGAAAAAAAAAGATACATGACCGGCGATGTACTCTATTCGGACAGCTTGTCTAGCGAAAATTAAGTACAAAATAAAAGGATATAATATCGTTAATTTGAAGAAAGTTCTCATAGTACCCAAATTAAATTGATGGTTTATCTTTGAAAATTAAGCAGTCATTGCTTAAATCATGTGGTGGGATCATCAGCAAGCTTGAAAATCAGACAAATGATAATTAATGTCGCGGCGTCTTCAATAAATCAATTAAAACAATTCAGTTCCATATGATGTTTTCATAAATAATGTATAATGTACGCAATAAGATTAATAAGTTCTTCATCAAGATATATTTCAGTTGTACCAGCGTGTATACCGGAAGTGGGTGTAACACGTCACAATCTCGGTCTCGTCTGTCTCGCGAGAATGACAGAACGCCAAAATGGCGGCGCCCATGAGCTTATTTCTCAAGTAAAAAATAGTGTCTTAAAACACGAATTTCTCACTTATAGGGTTGATGCCAACAGAAAAACTGTCATGGTACCTCTTTTTAAATGATGAATATTTATATTAGACAGACATCAATCCATCCATTCCTATTCCTTTAACAATAAATGTGGTGTCTTTTTTCCAGTATATGGTTAATGATTTGCTTATTTTTAAAAAAAAGAAGATAAAAACAAATATTTCCATCATTACAAGCTAAGTTAACAAGGAAAGGGGTGCAAAATCAATGCTTGATACACTTTGATATATATGTGACACATTTTTCCTTTTTCAAAAAAAGATTCACTATAACAATATTTTGCTAAACTCTTTATTACATTATCACATGCGTCATTATTCAAACATAATTTATAATATAAATCAAGTTAATCTATACTTGAGCTTGGATATGAACTTTTAGTAATGGCCGATATCACTTCACTTTACATTACAATTTAAATAATTTAATCAATATGATTATCAAACAACAATCCCCAACATATGACATTTTATTGAATGTACTTTGGCATGCCTCTTTTTCTCTTGTTTCCTTTACACTCTCGATAACATAATAAATACATTGCGTTTGCATATAGGCGGTTGTCATGTCTGCCTGTTAAATTAAACAGTTTTCGTTTCAGCGGATACATTAAAGTACACATCTTTAGAATCAAATAGAGTTTCGGTATATTTTGTTCCAAGACGTAAAACACCTTACATTTGCTTCTGATAAAATGGAAATAACTGTTGACAAAGAGGAAACATACATCATTGTATACTTAATTAACTCGTATTAAACGGCTACATTTAAAATATAACGTTCTGTTTTAATGGGCCATTTTGATGGAATTCAGTTATCTTTACGACTTTACTTCAGCCGCACTTGTAAATTGTGTTTTAAGAAACTGGATAATTGATGCATCCAGTCTCGTGTCTGTTGCCATAATTTTTCAAGGGCCGATTACAACAACTATTTACTTCCAATTACCAGTATGTGAGAACAGATTATACAACACTTTTTACATAGCTTATCCATGTTATAAAAAAAATACATTCAACTTCTGTGTTAAATTATCGGAATTCCTGGCTTTTGAGAATAACAAACTTAATACAATATTTGTAGGGTTTTTTTAGCTCACCTTGCACAAAGTGCAGGTGAGCTTTTAGGATGGCCAACCAAATGGCGTCCGTCGTCTGTCGTCCGTCCACATTTTAAATATTCTAAGGACATCTTCTAT
Source organism: Ruditapes philippinarum (assembly GCF_026571515.1). Taxonomy (NCBI): domain Eukaryota; kingdom Metazoa; phylum Mollusca; class Bivalvia; order Venerida; family Veneridae; genus Ruditapes; species Ruditapes philippinarum. The sequence goes on from NW_026852990.1 coordinate 127,433, forward strand.
GATACCGCAAGGCCAATGTTAATGAAACTTGGCAGGAATACTCTTTGTATGAAGCTCTATCAAGATTGTTCAAAGAATTCCATTTCATGCAGAAATCTGGTTGTCATGGCAACCGAAAGAAAAATCTTTAAATATCTTCTTTTAAAGAACCATAAGAGCTAGAGCTAAGATATTTGGCATGAAACATCTTCTAATGAGTGTCTACCAAGTTTGTTCAAATAAAAGCCCTAGGGTCAAAATTGGCCCCGCCCCAGGGGGTCATTGATTTTTCCCTATATGCATATAGTAAAAACTTAAAAAATCTTCTTTTAAAGAACCAAAGAGCTAGAGCTAAGATATTTGGCATGAAACATCTTCTAGTGAGTGTCTACCAAGTTTGTTTCAAATAAAAGCCCTTGGGTCAAAATTGGCCCCGACCCGGGGGGTCATTGATTTTCCCTATATGCATATAGTAAAAACTTAAAAAATCTTCTTTTGAAGAACTGTAAAAGCTAGAGCTTAGATATTTGGCATGAAACATCTTCTAGTGAATGTCTACCAAGTTTGTTCCAATAAAAGCCCTGGGGTCAAAATTGACCCCGCCCCAGGGGGTCATTGATTTTCCCAATATGCATATAGTAAAAACTTAAAAAATCTTCTTTTAAAGAACCCAAAGAGCTAGAGCTAAGATATTTAGCATGAAACATCTTCTAATGAGTGTCTACCAAGTTTGTTCAAATAAAAGCCCTGAGGTCAAAATTGGCCCTGCCCCAGGGGGTCATAGATTTTCCCTATATGCATATAGTAAAAACTTAAAAAATCTTCTTTTAAAGAACCCAAAGAGCTAGAGCTAAGATATTTGACATGAAATATCTTCTAGTGAGTGTCTACCAAGTTTGTTCAAATAAAAGCCCTGGGGTCAAAATTGGCCCCGCCCCGGGGGTCATTGATTTTCCCAATATGCATATAGTAAAAACTTAAAAAATCTTCTTTTAAAGAACCGTAAGAGCTAGAGCTTAGATATTTGGCATGAAACATCTTCTAGTGAATGTCTACCAAGTTTGTTCAAATAAAAGCCCTGGGGTCAAAATTGGCCCCGTCCCAGGGGGTCATAGATTTTCCCTATATGCATATAGTAAAAACTTAAAAAATCTTCTTTTAAAGAACCCAAAGAGCTAGAGCTAAGATATTTAGCATGAAACATCTTCTAATGAGTGTCTACCAAGTTTGTTCAAATAAAAGCCCTAGGGTCAAAATTGGCCCCGCCCCATACAAAGTCCCATGATTAGCATGTGTGCATAAAACTCTCAATTCGTGTTATTAGAACATCCTCCCATGTACGAAGAAGTTATGGCATTGACAAGTTTGGACTCAGGCACGCACACAAATTCACTGATGTCCCAATTTTACAGCTTTATCATGCTCAGCGCAAGCGGGCTGAACAAAAATCATCTGACCATTAAGCATGATACTTCATTTTTTTCAATAGACACTTATATTTTGTGCTACACTTGGCATTACCATGGCTAAGATTTCTCCCAAGTTGTACTTAAATCCCGCCACGCATGTAGAAGTAACGCTTTGTGCTGACCTAGCCAATGGGAACTTTGACCATTGAGCGTTGTTCATAGATTTTGCATGTGACAAAACACTCTGTCATGGTAAAAATTTGTATCAAACTACTTTATAGTCCTTCAAAAAATGAGCAAGATTTAAACCATACAAATCTCGACGGACTGACTGACGCACAAACGTCAAACCACCAAAAGTGAAAAGTAATGACTAGATTGACCTCACTACAAGCGGGCAAAACAATTTCAAAATCATCTTAACAGTATGTAAAAAAATCACAAAGCATAAGCAAGATTCGCACGAAAACAAACAAATTTGATATATTTTTTTTTTGAAAAACTTTGACCTCTTGTGACCTTGACCTGT